>NC_090650.1:306966581-307196581 GCF_040937935.1 Hyperolius riggenbachi | reverse complement strand
GGTTGGTTCTTACCCCTGTAATTTCCCCACTTGTCGCTATCATGTCCACCACCGCAGGGGAACCTCCATTTTCTCTTACGTTGCCCAAAAATCTTTTCCCATTAAACAATATCTGAGCTGTGACACCAAGCATGAGATCTATGTGACGTCTTGTACAACTTGTTGGCTGCACTGGTCGAAACATGCGTGCGTGCACTGGTGAACATTATTGTGGGGTGAACTAGAAAATCTTTAAGAAGTTGGCAGTTTCAAAACACTTTGAACGTTGCCACCAGGGTGATATGACTTCCTTTATCTTTCAGGGGGTCGAAAGGGTATCGTGCCCTGCCAGAGGAGGTGATCTCCAGAGGCCTCTCTTCCAACATGAGGCCTTTTGGATCCACCTCATAGGCGCAGAGTAGACAGATCTGTGCTCCGCTAATCTGCTCTAGTCTAGACCAGATCAGCGGAGCACAGATCTGTCTACTCCGTGTGAATGGAGTCAGGGGCGTAACTAGAAATCACTGGGCCCCCCTGCGAATATTTGGATGGGGCCCCCCCCATAGGTGCCAGATAATCGTAATGGGGCAGCGTTTCACTGTAAATTAATTGTAAAGTGGGCAGCATTTTACCAGACAATCGTAATGTGGGCCAGAAAATCGTAATGTGGGCAGAGTTCACCAGAAAATCGTAATGTGAGCCTTTAGAAAATCATAATGTGGGCAGAGTTCACCAGAAAATCGTAATGTGGGCACCAGTCACCAGAAAATAGTAACGTGAGCAGCAGTCACCAGAAAATTGTAACGTGGGCAGCATTTACCAGACAATCGTAATGTGGGCAGCGTTCACCAGAATATCGTAATGTGGGACAGAAAATCGTAATGTGGGCAGAGTTCACCAGAAAATTGTAACATGGACAGCATTCACCAGACAATCGTAACTTGGGCAGTGTTCACCAGAAAATCGTAATGTGGGCCAGAAAATCGTAACGTGGGCAGCGTTCACCAGAAAATCGTAACGTGGACAGCATTCACCAGACAATCGTAACGTGGGCAGTGTTCACCAGAAAATCGTAATGTGGGCCAGAAAATCGCAATGTGGGCAGCAGTCACCAGAAAATCGCCATGTGGGCAGCAGTCACCAGAAAATTGCAATGTGGGCATCAGTCACCAGAAAATCCTAATGTGGGCAGCAGTCACCAGAATATCGTAATGTGGGCAGCAGTCACCAGAAAATCCTAATGTGGGCAGCAGTCAGTCACCAGAATGTCGTAATGTGGGCAGCAGACACCAGAAAATCCTAATGTGGGCAGCAGTCACCAGAAAATCGCAATGTGGGCAGCAGTCACCAGAAAATCGCAATGTGGGCAGCAGTCAGCAGAAAATCGCAATGTGGGCAGCAGTCAGCAGAAAATCCTAATGTGGGCAGCAGACACCAGAAAATCGTAATGTGGGCAGCAGACACCAGAAAATCGCAATGTGGGCAGCAGGCACCTGAAAATCGCAATGTGGGCAGCAGACACCTGAAAATCGCAATGTGGGCAGCAGACACCTGAAAATCGTAATGTGGGCAGCAGACACCTGAAAATCGTAATGTGGGCAGCAGACACCAGAAAATCGTAATGAGGGCAGCAGACACCTGAAAATCGTAATGAGGGCAGCAGACACCTGAAAATCGTAATGTGGGCAGCAGACACCTGAAAATCGCAATGTGGGCAGCAGACACCTGAAAATCGTAATGTGGGCAGCAGACACCTGAAAATCGTAATGTGGGCAGCAGACACCTGAAAATCGTAATGAGGGCAGCAGACACCTGGAAATCGTAATGAGGGCAGCAGACACCTGAAAATCGTAATGTGGGCAGCAGACACCTGAAAATCGTAATGTGGGCAGCAGACACCAGAAAATCGTAATGAGGGCAGCAGACACCAGAAAATCGTAATGTGGGCAGCAGACACCTGAAAATCACAATGTGGGCAGCAGACACCTGAAAATCGTAATGAGGGCAGCAGACACCTGAAAATCGTAATGAGGGCAGCAGACACCTGAAAATCGTAATGTGGGCAGCAGACACCTGAAAATCGTAATGTGGGCAGCAGACACCTGAAAATCGTAATGAGGGCAGCAGACACCTGAAAATCGTAATGAGGGCAGCAGACACCTGAAAATCGTAATGTGGGCAGCAGACACCTGAAAATCGTAATGTGGGCAGCAGACACCAGAAAATCGTAATGAGGGCAGCAGACACCAGAAAATCGTAATGTGGGCAGCAGACACCTGAAAATCGTAATGAGGGCAGCAGACACCTGAAAATCGTAATGAGGGCAGCAGACACCTGAAAATCGTAATGTGGGCAGCAGACACCTGAAAATCGTAATGTGGGCAGCAGACACCTGAAAATCGTAATGAGGGCAGCAGACACCTGAAAATCGTAATGAGGGCAGCAGACACCAGAAAATCGTAATGAGGGCAGCAGACACCAGAAAATCGTAATGTGGGCAGCAGACACCTGAAAATCACAATGTGGGCAGCAGACACCTGAAAATCGTAATGAGGGCAGCAGACACCTGAAAATCGTAATGAGGGCAGCAGACACCTGAAAATCGTAATGTGGGCAGCAGACACCAGAAAATCGTAATGTGGGCAGCAGACACCTGAAAATCGTAATGTGGGCAGCAGACACCTGAAAATCATAATGTGGGCAGCAGTGACCAGAAAATCGTAATGTGGGCAGCAGACACCTGAAAATCGTAATGTGGGCAGCAGACACCAGAAAATCGTAATGTGGGCAGCAGACACCTGAAAATCGTAATGAGGGCAGCAGACACCTGAAAATCGTAATGAGGGCAGCAGACACCTGAAAATCGTAATGTGGGCAGCAGACACCTGAAAATCGTAATGTGGGCAGCAGACACCTGAAAATCGTAATGAGGGCAGCAGACACCTGAAAATCGTAATGAGGGCAGCAGACACCAGAAAATCGTAATGAGGGCAGCAGACACCAGAAAATCGTAATGTGGGCAGCAGACACCTGAAAATCACAATGTGGGCAGCAGACACCTGAAAATCGTAATGAGGGCAGCAGACACCTGAAAATCGTAATGTGGGCAGCAGACACCTGAAAATCGTAATGTGGGCAGCAGACACCAGAAAATCGTAATGAGGGCAGCAGACACCAGAAAATCGTAATGTGGGCAGCAGACACCAGAAAATCGTAATATGCCCCCCCCCCCCCTGGGGCCCGCTCGGAGTTTTGTGGGTGCTGGAGGGGTGGCAGCATGAGGGGAAAGCCTTGCCCACAGTCGGCGGGGAGAGGGGTAGTTCCCCCCTCTCCCTCACCTCGGGGCTCTCCCCTCTGTGCTCCCCTCCAGCTCGTAAGTGTCTGTGGGGCTGTGGTGGGCAGCGAGCGGCGGGTAGATACATACCTGCTTCCGTGCGTTCCATTGGAGACTTCTCCCTCTAGCGGCTGACGTCACTTCCGGAAGTGACGTCAGCCGCTAGAGGGAGAAGTCTCCGATGGAACGCACGGAAGCAGGTATGTATCTACCCGCCGCTCGCTGCCCACCACAGCCCCACAGACACTTACGAGCTGGAGGGGAGCACAGAGGGGAGAGCCCCGAGGTGAGGGAGAGGGGGGAACTACCCCTCTCCCCGCCGACTGTGGGCAAGGCTTTCCCCTCATGCTGCCACCCCTCCAGCACCCACAAAACGGCCCCAAGCGGGCCCCAGGGGGGGGCCGGGCCCCCCCGCGGGCGCAGGGGCTGCAGGGCCTATTCCTACGCCCCTGAATGGAGTAAGTGTTCTGTCGCCCGCCGCTCATATCTGCAGGGGGAGCCAGAGAGAGGGTGAGCCCTAAGGTGAGGGAAGGAGGGAGACTTCCCCCCCCTTCCCCACCGCTGTGTCCACAGCTCTCCCTCTTCTCTGCGCTCCCGCTGGGGGGGGGGGGGCACCTGGCGGCTACATATTCTGGGGACATATAACCCTGACTACATATACTGGGCACATATACCCCTGGCTACTTATACTGGGGACATATACCCCTGACTACATATACTGGGCACATATACCCCTGGCTACTTATACTGGGGACATATATACACCTGGCTACTTATACTGGGCACATATACCCCTGGCTACTTATACTGGACACATATATACACCTGGCTACTTATACTGGGCACATATACTACTGGCTACTTATACTGGGGACATATATACACCTGGCTACTTATACTGGGCACATATACCCCTGGCTACTTATACTGGGGACATAAATACACCTGGCTACTTATACTGGGGACACATATACACCTGGCTACCTATACTGGGGACATATATACACCTAGGTACTTATACTGGGCACATATACCCCTGGCTACTTATACTGGGGACATATATACACCTGGCTACCTATACTGGGGACACATATACACCTGGCTACCTATACTGGGGACACATATACACCTGGCTACCTATTCTGGGGACACCTATAGGCCTTGTTACTTCCACTGGCGACACCTATAGACCTGGTAACCTATACTGGGGGCACCTATTTTGGGGGAACTGCTGCCAGACTAATTGTATTTTTGGGGAACCGCTGCTGCCAGATTAACCACTTGCCGACCGCCCACAGCCGATGGGCAGCGGCAAAGTGGGCCGCAGAACAACTGCAATACACCGAACGGCGGTGGCTCGTTCTGCGCTGTCCTGCCGCGGATCGCGCTCTTTGCACGGGCATCTGCCGGCAATAGGCTCCACCCACCTGTTATGTCAACCCGCCAGCCGTTCGGAAGCATCGGGGGGTTGTTAACCCCCAATCTGCCGCAATACAAGCATATAATACGGTTTGTATTGTATACAAAGCGTATTATACAGGCTGCCTCCTGCCCTGGGGGTCCCAGTGATCGAGGGACCACCAGGGCAGGCTGCAGCCCTCCCTGTGTGCACCCAATCACACTGACCCCCCCCCCCCCTGCCCTCTGCTCACCCACAGCACTCCTTAGGTGTCTTCTTTCTAAAATGGGGTCACTTATCGGGTTCCAATACTGCCCTGGCATTTTAGGGGCCCTAAAGTGTGAGGAGTAGTCTAGAAACCAAATGCTTCAAAATGACCTGTGAAAACCTAAAGGTACTCATTGGACTTTGGGCCCCTTAGCGCACCTAGGCTGCAAAAAAGTGTCACACATGTGGTATCGCCATACTCAGGAGAAGTAGTATAATGTGTTTTGGGGTGTATTTTTACACATACCAATGCTGGGTGGGAGAAATCTCTCTGTAAATGGACAATTGTGCGTAAAAAAAAAATCAAAAAATTGTCATTTACAGAGATATTTCTCCCACCCAGCATGGGTATATGTAAAAATACACCACAAAAAACATTATACTACTTCTCCTGAGTATGGCGATACAACATGTGTGACACTTTTTTACAGCCTAGGTGCGCTAAGGGGCCCAACATCCTATTCACAGGTCATTTTGAGACATTTGATTTCAAGACTACTCCTCATGGTTTAGGGCTCCAAAAAATGCCAGGGCAGAATAGGAACCCCACATATGACCCCATTTTAGAAAGAAGACACCCCAAGGTGTTCTGTTAGGAGTATGGTGAGCCAGTGGCAGACACAGCCAGCAGTGGGCCCCCTGTGCAAAATTTCAATTGTGGGCCCCTATGACCTGCAAAAAAAAAAAATAGGTGCGGATAGAACCTGTGGCGTGTAGCACCGCTGCAAAAAATGGGCGTGGCGATGACCGGATGAGGGCGGAGCTAACTGTAATTTAACGTGATCCCGGGGTGAGAGTGATATGGAGGCTGCCATATTTATTTCCTTTTAAACAATATTAGTTGCCTGGCGGCCCTGCTGATCTATTTGGCTGCAGTAACAAACTGAATTACACCAGCAACAAGCATGCAGCTAATCTTCTCAGTTCTGACAATATTGTCAGAAACCCCTGACCTGCTGCATGCTTGTTCAGGGTCTATGGTTGAAAGAATAAGAGGCAGAGGACCAGCACGGCAGCCAGGCAACTGGTATTGCTTAAAAGGAGAGAAATATGGCAGCCTTAATATTATTCTCACCTAAGGTTCCCTTGAAAAGTGCAACGCAAAGACAGTGGGCCCAAGTTTTGGTGACCCTTTCCCCAGAAAATTCACATAATTGTGTAGGTTTTCTCAAGAAAATACACATAATGTGAGCAGATATGCCCAGAAAATACATTCAATCATGTCGGCAGATATGCCCAGAAAATACATTCAATCATGTCGGCAGATATGCCAGAAAATACATTCAATCATGTCGGCAGATATGCCCAGAAAATACATTCAATCATGTCGGCAGATATGCCCAGAAAATACGTGCAATCATGTTGGCAGATGTGCCCAGAAAATACGTGCAATAATGTCGGCAGATGTGCCCAGAAAATACGTGCAATCATGTCGGCAGACCTGCCCAGAAAATACGTGCAATCATGTCGGCAGACCTGCCCAGAAAATACGTGCAATCATGTCGGCAGACCTGCCCAGATCATACACCTGCTAATATAAATAAATAAAAAAAACATGTACTCACCTGCAGCAGCAGACCTCCTGTCCCAGCCTCCATCCGGCGCGCAGCTCCCATGGGTGGTTGGGTGGATAGGTAGCCTGGTGGGTGGGTGGGTAGGTAGGTAGCCTGGTGGGTGGGTAGGTAGGCAGCCTGGTGGGTGGGTAGGTAGCCCTTAGCCGGGTGGGTAGGTAGCCTGGTGGGTGGGTAGGTAGCCGAGTGGGTGGCTGGGTAGCTGGGTGGGTAGGTAGCCAGGTGGGTGGGTAGGTAGCCTGGTGGGTGGGAAGGTAGCCAGGTGGGAAGGTAGGTAGGTGGGTAGGTAGCCGGGTGGTTAGGTAGTCTGGTGGGTGGGTTGGTAACTAGCCCGGTAGGTAGGTAGGTAGCCGGGTGGGTGGTTAGGTAGGTAGTCGGGTGGGTGGGTAGGTAGCCGGGTGGGTGGTTAGGTAGCCGGGTAGGTAGGTAGCCGGGTGGGTAGGTAGGTAGCCTGGTGGATCTTTAGGTAGGTAGCCTGGTGGGTGGGTAGGTAGGTAGCCGGGTGGGTAGGTAGGTAGGTAGCCGGGTGGGTGGGTAGGTAGCAGGGTGGGTGGGTAGGTAGCCGAGTGGGTAGGTAGGTAGGTAGCCGGGTGGGTGGTTTGGTAGGTAGCCGGGTGGGTAGGTAGGTAGGTAGCCGGGTGGGTAGGTAGCCTGGTGGGTGGGTAGGTAGGCAGCCTGGTGGGTGGGTAGGTAGCCCTTAGCCGGGTGGGTAGGTAGGTATGAAGCCTGGTGGGTGGGTAGGTAGCCGGGTGCGGGTGGGTAGGTGGTTAGGTAGCCGGGTGGGTAGGTGGGTAACTATCCGGGTGGGGGACCCGACTCCTATCATCCCTCCCTCACCTTGGGGGGCCCCCCTCCCGGTAAGCGCGGCGGGAGAGCGACAAATACAGGAAGTCTCCGGGGCTCCAGCAGGTGCTAGAGGCTCAGCCGCTTGGTCTCCCGTGTCTCCAACTTTGTATACTGCTCGCTACTTCCTGGTTTAGTAGCGAGCAGTATACAGAGTTGGAGACATCGGAAACCAAGCGGCCGCTGAGCCTCTAGCGCCTGCCCGGAGCCCCGGAGACTTACTGTATTTGCCGCTCTCCCGCCGCATGAGGGGGGGGCCCGAGGTGAAGGGGGAGGATAGGAGTCGGGGCCCCCCAGGAAAAAAATAATAATAATAATAATAATTAAAAAAAAACCTGCAATACTTAATGGGCCCCTGAAGCAATGGAACTTCAGGGGCCCTCGTGCGGCGGCACGGCCTGCATGGCCATATGTCCGCCACTGTGGTGAGCTCATAGAAGATTTTATTTTTTGTCACAAGTTAGCGGAAAATGACATTTTGTGAAAAAAAACAGTAAAAATCTTTTCCCGCTAACTTGTGCCCTGGCATTTTAGGGGCCCTAAAGCGTGAGGAGTAGTCTAGAAACCAAATGCCTCAAAATGACCTGTGAAATCCTAAAGGTACTCATAGGACGTTGGGCCCCTTAGCGCACCTAGGCTACAAAAAAGTGTTACACATGTGGTATCGCCGTACTCAGGAGAAGTAGTATAATGTGTTTTGGGGTGTATTTTTACACATACCCATGCTGGGTGGGAGAAATCTCTCTGTAAATGGACAATTGTGTGTAAAAAAAAAAAATTAAAAAAATCTCATTTACAGAGATATTTCTCCCACCCAGCATGGGTATGTGTAAAAATACACTCCAAAACACATTATACTACTTCTCCTGAGTACGGCGATACCACATGTGTGACCCCTTTTTGCAGCCTAGGTGCGCTAAGGGGCCCAACGTCCAATGAGCACCTTTAGACTTTACAGGGGTGCTTACAATTTAGCACCACCCAAAATGCAGGGACAGTAAACACACCATACAAATAACCCATTTTGGAAAGTAGACACCCCAAGGTATTCAGAGAGGAGCATGGTGAGTCTGTGGCAGATTTCTTTTTTTGTTGTCACAAGTTAGCAGAAATGGAAACTTTTTTTTGTTTTATTTTTGTTTCAAAGTGTCATTTTCCACTAACTTGTGACAAAAAAAATAAAATCTTCTTTGAACTCACCATGGCTCTTAGTGATTTTTTTGGGATGTCCAAAATGGGGTCATTTGGGGGGTATTTATACTATCCTGGAATTTTAGCACATCATGAAACCTGACAGGTGTTCAGAAAAGTCAAAGATGCTTCAAAATGGGAAAATTCACTTTTGGCACCATAGTTTGTAAACGCTATAACTTTTACCCAAACCAATAAATATACACTTATTGTATTTTGGTTTATCAAAGACATGTAGCAGAATAAATTTGGACAAAAATGTATATAGAAATTTTACTTTATTTGAAAAATGTCAGCACAGAAAGTTAAAAAAAAAATAATTTTTTTGACAAAATTCATGTCTTTTTTGATGAATATAATAAAAACTAAAAATCGCAGCAGCAATCAAATAGCACCAAAAGAAAGCTGTATTAGTGACAAGAAAAGGAGATAAAATTCATTTAGATGGTAGGTTGTATGACCGAGCAATAAACCGTGAAAGCTGCAGTGGTCTAAAAGGAAAAAAAGGCTCTGGTCCTTAAAGAGACTCCGTAACAAAAATTTCATCCGGTTTTCTTCCATCCTACAAGTTACAAAATCTATTCTAATGTGCTCTGGCTTACTGCAGCACGTTCTACTATCACCATCTCTGTAATAAATGAACTTATCTCTCTCCTGTCAGACTTGTCAGCCTGTGTCTGGAAGGCTGCCAAGTTCTTCAGTGTTGTGGTTCTGTGATGCATCTCCCCCCTTCAGGCCCCTCTCTGCACACTGCCTGTGTGTTATTTAGATTATGGCAGGTTCTCTCTGCTCTATTATCTTTTACAAGCTGGATAAATCCTCCTCTGAGCTGGCTGGGCTTTCACATACTGAGGAATTACATACAGGCAGAGCTGTCTGCACTCTGCAGGTAGAAAAAGCCTGACACTTCAGTGGAAGATAGCTGCAGGGGGAAAGAAACACACAAATGATCTCTTGAGATTAAAAAGGAAGGCTGTATACAGCCTGCTTGTGTATGGATGTATTTTCTATGTGTGGACATACTGTACATCAACCTACTTCCTGTTTTGGTGGCCATTTTGTTTGTTTATAAACAAACTTTTTAAAACTGTTTTTAACCACTTTTAATGCGGCGGGGAGCAACGAAATTGTGACGGAGGGTAATAGGAGATGTCCCCTAACGCACTGGTATGTTTACTTTTGTGCGATTTTAACAATACAGATTCTCTTTAAGGGGTAGAAAGACTGTGGTCCTCAAGTGGTTAAGTGTATTTTGGGGAACAGCTGCCAGATTATATGTATGTTGGGGGAACCACTGCTGCCAGATTATGTCTATTTTGGGGGAACCATTGCCAAATTATCTGTATTTTGGAGGAACCTCTGCCAAATTACATGTGTAACGCTTGCGGAACCGTTTTCGTGGTCAGCACACAAGATGCGCACTGACACAATGAAAACCCTCCACAAGCGTATAATTAAGTGAACCCAGGCTAGGTGCAATGCACCAGCAGAGGGCAATTCCCACCGGCAGATGGCGCTGTGGAGTGCAGACGAGCACAATCGCTGCACGGTCACAGATGCCAGATGGGGATTGTACAGATCTAAGACACTTAAGCCCTTAAAGAGAAAGAGCACAGATATAGGATGAATGTGTATCCACCAATCTAGTCGTGACCCATCGACGGTGAACACACATCAGCAGAAACCAAAGCAAGAACGCAATCGCAGAGAATGGCGATTGCCAAGAGACACCAGACAGAAAAAGGACAGGGCACGAGAGGAGCAAAGGCACAGCAAACAACAATGAGAAAACAACAAAAACAACAAACGCTAACTAAACGCGAACACCGCACTCATTCGCAACAGCGAACGCGTTTACAGCACGATCTCCGCACGTTAAGCGCAACAGAGACAAGCACGCCTAACTAACCACTGACAGACAAACACGAAACAGAGGACACGAGCACTTGCTTAAGGGTTACCTCACCGAGCCTACAGCAAGCGTTCGTATCAGACAAGACAGACAAATGGAAAACAGGAATACGAGAGGAAAGATCCACTGCTCTTTCCGTCAGAGCGAGTGCGATCCGAGCTCAGGAACAAGAAAGCAGATCAGAAGGATCCACAGCCGCTACCGCTAGGGGCTGGTGCGATCCAAGCACGACAGACAGATGAGATAGCAGGGAGCAACCGCTGCTCCAGCTATACTCCAAGAACAAAGATCAGAAGGATCCACAGCCGCTACCGCTAGAGGCTAGTGCGATCCAAACATGACAGACAGATGAGGTAGCCGGTAGCAACCGCTACTCCAGCTACACTCCAAGAACAAAGATCAGAAGGATCCACAGCAGCTACCGCTAGAGGCTAGTGCGATCCAAACAAGACAGACAGATTAACAGATTAACCCCACGGGGCCCCGAAACGAATCGTTGGTCGTTGGAATGGAACATTGTCACATTGTCTGAATAAAAACTTGGAAGTTTATTCTGTGAGTGTGCGGACCTCTTGGATTTGATTGCTAGATTAACAAAAGGGGTTACCAGTAGCGACCGCTGCTCTGGTTAGCACCCCAGACAGACAGAACGATTTCCTGACAACCACCGTTGGTGACAGGACAATCGCAACAGAGAGGCAGTACAGACAAAACAGATAGCAAGCTAACTGCACTAGGGAAGCTGCCTAGTGCAGTCCCAAGAATTACTCTGAGATAACTTTAACAAGAAACAGCATGGCTGACACTCAAGGAGTGTTTCAACAAACCCAGAAAGGATGACCAGCAAAGGACTCTGGGAAACATAGCTTCTTATACTGCCAGCCCTCAAAGGAGACAGCTGGGCAATTTGCATGTATGCAAATCCCTCAGCAAAGCAACTCTGAAAGTTGCAAGATGAAGCCAGGTCTCCTTTCCAGAGACCTGCATCCCTCAGACACAAGGAATGGTCAAACAGCTGTCTGCCTGTGCAGACAGCAGAGCGGATCCTTACAACATGTATTTTTGGTGAAATGCTGTCAGGTTACATGTATTTTGGGGGGAAACACTATGGCAGAGCTCAAACTTCCCTGGCAGACCTTTTACACCACTGCTAAGGTCATGTATATTTGGCACCACCCATTACCATGCCCATATTCTGTTGTGTGGTCACGCCCCTTTTTGGCGCGTCCCTCCTTACAGGGCGCATTAATAGTCTTTGTCCCCGGGCGCTGAAAGCCCTAGCTACGCCTCTGGCGGTTTTTCATTCCTACCTATAAAGACTCCACCTTCTTGCAGGTTCATTGCAGCCATGATTAAGGGCATCTTGAGCCCAATTGCGTTAGTTGATCCTGTGGATGACATTTTTTCCTGTGTCTGTCCTTTTGTAAAAATAAAATTACCGGTTTTATACTCATCCAAAGTCTGTGAATCTCTCCCTCCCTTCTACCAATAGCTACGTACAATTGTATTTACTGTATATATTAGATCCTGCAATAAAATGGTTGCGCACAGTCTTTGTGCTATGTTGTCTGATCCTCACTGCCGCTTCTATAGCTTGTTAATAAGTATTATAGCCACGTACGGCTAAGTGGCAAGCTGCGGCAGAAGAGGGAAAAAGTGTTCACAAATCCCATTGTTCTATGAAAGTGGCATCTATACATCATTCTTTTGGATCTCCTTTTTAGCATACACCATGGAGACCTTATGAAGTGACATTTAGACCCCTTTCCCACTTGAGCGCATCAGGAAACAGTAGTGCCGACACAATGCAGAGCACTTCCGTTCCTCTGCAATTCTCTGGTAATGTTATTGCGATTCCATTCATCACTGGAAATTGTGATGCGTTTATGTATTTTCGTCAGCAACCATACATTATGGATCCTGTGGTGAATCACAATGCACAGTGCAGTCTATGCACTTCTGATGTCTCTGCGGATTGTGTCGCAAATTGCTGCAAAAAATGCAAGTGTGGGGAAGTGGCCTAAGGCATAGTCACCTAAGGCATAGTCAGCAAGTGGCAGTTAGGCCCGGTTCACACTTGCGGTTTTGCAAAAACCGCACCGGATGTCCGGACCGCACCGGAGCCGGATCGGACCTGAACCGTACGGTTCCTGTCCGGATCCGGTCCGGTTGCATACGGTTTCCGTGCGGTATGAACACGGTTGCGGTCCGGATCCGGATTCTAAAAGAGATAACAACCTGTATAAAAACAAAAAAAAATGTTGGGGTCTGGGAGGTCAGCAGAAGGGGGACCTGTGGAATCAGGTCCTCCGCTGTTTAGCACTCACCTCCACCTCCAACATGCTGCCAACATCTCCAGCTCGTGCTGCTCCACTCCAAAATGGTTGCCCATGTGTCCCCGATACAATATCGCCGCAACAATCCTCATAGGAAGTGGGGTAGAACATCCGGATTTTTTGCCAGTGTGTTGTGCGCTCTCCGGTTCTCATTGGTTTCCATTGGCCGGATGGTGCAGTCCGGCTCCGCCCCGGATACGGCTGCCGGAGGAGCCGGACCAAAAAATAGCGCATGTTGGAACGGACACCGGAGTCCGGATCCGGTCCGGCTCCGGTCCGGACGAAACGGACACATGTGAACCCTGGCATAGACTTACATTGCTATGCCGTGCGTCCGTTTCGTCCGGCCAGCATGCGGTGCGGCTCCGGCACGGCTATTCCGGATAGCCACCGCTAATGTGAACCGGGCCTTAGATAGCTATTGTGATCTGCATTAAAATAATATGATATAATATAATAGAAAAGTGTGTTTGCAAAAGTGACGTGCTGACTGACAAGTGGTCTAAAACAAAAAAAGTGTTTTATTTTTGATGAATCATGCCACTTGCCCCTTTTATAAACAGACCCATCATCTGAAATTTCATCAGTCTACCCATGATCTGAATAGGGCTGGAAGCTTTTATTATTTCTTTAGCCCCCTTGCCGGTCTAATTCCCACGGCAAGGGGGCAGCGCAGCACTTTTTTTAAATTTTTAAACGGTTTTTTTAAATCATGTAGCGAGCCCAGGGCTCGCTACATGATAGCCGCTGAGCAGCGGTATCTCCGCAGCCACTCCGATCGCCTCCGGCGATCAGAGTAAGCAGGAAATCCCGTACAGAACGGGATTTCCTGCTAGGCTTCCCTGGTCGCCATGGCGACGGGGCGGGATGACGTCACCAACGTCATGGATTTTAGGACGTCAGAGGGAATCCCGATCCGCCCCTCAGCGCTGCCTGGCACTGATTGGCCAGGCTGCGCAAGGGATCTGGAGGGGGGTGGCGCGGCGGGTAGCGGCGGATCGGCGGCGGCGATCGGATGTTACAAGCAGCTAGCAAAGTGCTAGCTGCATGTAATAAAAAAAAATTATGCAAATCGGCCCAGCGGGGCCTGAGAAATCCTCCTGCGCAGGTTACCCTGAGCTGAGCTCGGGATAACCGGCAAGGAGGTTAAAGGACTACTGTAGGGGGTCGGGGGGGAAATGAGTTGAACTTACCCGAGGCTTGTAATGGTACCCCGCAGACATCCTGTGCCCACGCAGCTACTCACCAATGCTCCGGCTCCACCTCTGGCTCACTTCTAGAATTTCAGACTTTAATGTCTGAAAACCACTGCGCCAGCTGATGTCACCAGGAGCGTACTGCGCAGGCCCAGTATGGTCTGTGCCTACGCAGTACGCTCCTGGTGACTTCAGCGGGAGCGAGGACATGGC
This sequence comes from Hyperolius riggenbachi, assembly GCF_040937935.1. Classification (NCBI taxonomy): domain Eukaryota; kingdom Metazoa; phylum Chordata; class Amphibia; order Anura; family Hyperoliidae; genus Hyperolius; species Hyperolius riggenbachi. The sequence goes on along the minus strand of NC_090650.1, from coordinate 307,182,340 downwards.
AACGCAGGCACAGTGGTTTTCAGACTTTAAAGTCTGAAATTCCAGAAGTGAACCGGAGGCGGGGACCGGAGCATCAGTGAGTGGCTACGTGGGCACAGGATGTCTGTGGGGGACCATTAGAAGCCTCAGGTAAGTTCAACTCATTTCCGCCACCCCCCCCCCCCCCCCCCCCGACCCCTACAGTATTCTTTTAACACTCCTATTAATCCCCATCTGTGTAGATCAGCATTTTTACTTACTACTCTAGAATTTAGGGAGATGTACTGACACCTAGTGACATAATGTAGAATTGCAAGTACCACTTAGAAAATACTATAAGTATTACCAGGAACCAGAGAATGTGAAGGCTGACATCTTCATTCCCTTTCCAATTGCATGGAGAAAATTTGAATGGCAAGCGCTCTTAGACCAAGCCACTTTTGATTAAGGGTCCTTTTACTCATAATGTAATGCAATGATATTTCTATGAGGCTTTCACATTGAATGTGGTGGGTTCAGACACAGTAATGCACAACATGCTGTGCAGTAACAGGGCAATGCATTCATTTACAGTAGGAGTGAGGCATACTTTCATTGTACTGTATGCAGGGCTGGGCCGAGGCATAGGCTGGAGAGGCTCCAGCCTCAGGGCGCAGTGTAGGAGGGGGCGCACAATTCATTCAGCTGTCATTCCTAATTGTGTATGAAGCAGAAAGAAATAAGAAAAGGGGATACATATCAGTGACTGCAAGCCAGATAACTAGATATTAGGGTGTTGGGGAGGTTGTGGGCCCTGTGGCCCTCTTAGTCTAATAGCAATCAATGTGTGACAGCTGGGGTGGGAGGGATGTTGGGGCGCACTTTGGTGTCTCAGCCTTGGGTGCTGGAGGACCTTGTCCCGGCTCTGACTGTATGTTTCACTGAATGGTCACACTGCAACACTACCACGTGGTACAACTTTATGGGCTTGATTCATTAACGATAGCGCAACCAATTGGGCCAAACAAAGTGCGGGGATAATGTCCATTAAAGTGATTGGACCCGCAGGGGCTCAGGGCAGGATGAGTGGAGCACTCATTATTTGCAGGGAGAGCGGGCGTAAATTACTAACGCTCATAGCATGCGCTGAGTACCCACTCCCCTGACTGAGCCTGATTATGCAGGCTACGCTGCCGCTAGCGCGCATAGCGTGCATGGAGCCCTCATTCAATCACAGTGTTTCACTAGCGTGCGTAACAGTAGCTAACTCGCTGTTAGGCTGTGCTACCGTTACTGAATCAAGCCCTTTGTCTCTGTTGCGTTGCAATGTTATTGCAATGGAACTTACACAGTGCAAAAGGGCCCTTACATTCACTGCAAAGAGTACCTTACTCACTACACCTATAACAGGTGCTGAAAACAAAATGACTCTTAGGCCTGGGACCCACTAGCAGCTATTTTCTAAGCCTTTTGTAAGTGCTTGCGCTTGCTTGCATAGGGAAACATGGCAAATTCCTTCATATCAGTTGTCAGTTGCATTATATCTGACAGCAACTGATTCAGTATGAGCCCAGCCTAACCTTGGATCCTAGCACTGCAAAGCAAGACTGTTATACACTCCGTCACTATGCTGCCCATAATTATATAGTTAGCTCAACCATAACTGATAAAGTGATGTGTATAGAAAAAGGTTACCAAAAGCTAGGGCAATTGCCCATCAGTACGTCTAAAAGGAACATCTTACTACAAGTCAATACAACTAACATTTATATTACGCTTTTCTCCTGGCAGACTCAAAGCACAAGAGCTGCCACCACTATGGCACATTCTATAGGCAGTAGCAGTGTTAGGGAGTCTTACCCAAGGTCTCCTACAGAATAGGTGCTGACTTACTGAACAGCAAGACCTGAGATTTGAATCCTGATACCCTGTGTCAGATGGCAGACAACAGTTTTTAAAGTGGATCCGAGATAAAATTTTACTCATTGCATAATTGTGTTCCTTTCATATAGTTTATAGGGCATTCCTCAAGTCAAATACTTTTTTATTTTGTTTTAATACTCTAATTCCCTATACACTAAACAAGCCTCACCCACAGCTCCTTTTGTGCCTTGGCACTGTAGCAAGGGCTTATGGGAGCTCAGTCTGGGCAGGAGGAGGAGGTTACTACCATTGATTTCAGAGGCAGAGGGGAGGAGGGAGGAGGAGAGGGGACTGAATTTACACACAGGCAAGCAGGCCTGGATTTACATCACAGGAGACTATAGGCACATATGTCCTGGCACCTTAGATTTTGCCCTCTATGAACCTACAAACTCTGGCCGAGCTGCACCACAAGTGTGCTGGCTGTCCCAGTGGTCACTTCTCCCTTACTTCCCTTGCCTATAGCTACAGGTATCCCTTAGCATTAGGTGTCTCAGACTGAAGAGAGATCTCATCAGTGGAATGCCAAGATCTGGACGAGTAACCTCTCAATTACGCTCTGCTAGGGACTCTGCATAGGGAAAGAGGGAGGGAGGCGCTCAGGGAGGGGAACGGGCCACCTTTCCATCATTCATCAGGCGCCTGTAGGCACGTGCCTACAGTGCCTTATGGTAAATCCGGCCATGCAGGCAAGGTGATAGCATCTCCAGCCCTCAGCCTGTGACAATGTGACAAACAGAACATGGCTGCCCTCATTGTATCACAGGAATAAATAATCATAAACTTTTGAAGCTGTTTGCAGCTAGATATGCTGTGTAAACTATCTAAACTTTAGATAAGATATATAGACAAGTTAATTGTTATAGTTAGTTTTTCATCTCGAAGCTGCTTTAAAAATATAGCAAACATTGTTGCCCACAAGGAAAGAACTGGATAATACAGGGATTCAGTCAGATGGCTATCCATATCTATTGGGTATGAGATGTGATATTTGTAATGGAATGAGAATCTTGTTACGCACTTTGAATTCAACCTCTTTGTTACTCACCAGTGTATATAAATGGTGCTTGGCTATAAAAAAAAAATGATACTAACACAGTGCATCCAATAATAAACTATGTAAAGGTATGATTGTGGGGAAAAAAATCCCACTAGAAGCAAAAAAATGAAGGAAAAAATGTCCAGGATGGGCTGCCGTTTATACTGCGTTAGGGAAGTGGCTAATAGGGATCAATAATTCATACAGAATCAGGCAATTTATTATGCAAATATGTATCTAGAATTGGATCTAGAATTGAATTCATCAAAGAGATGGGCTTTGATTGGTCCCTTTCCAAGCTGCATATATTTGCATAATTCTGCATCAACTTGGAGTTACAGTACCAGCATCTCACTGACCATTTCTAATGGTTATTAAGCCCCGCCAGTCTATCAACAGTGCACCAACCAATAGCACTATTAGCAGCCATAACTTTTTTTTATTTCAGATTGATAAATGAGTGGAAGTAAGCTTTGTAGTTATATGCTTTAGTATAAATATGATAATATTTTGAACCATATACTGTGTATTGTTTTATATGTATTATATTATGTAAAAAATCATCAATTTATAGCTCCAAGAAAATGGTTCCCGCTGGAGACACCATCCCTACAATACATTGTGCTCCGTCCCCGCTAGAGGCCGACACAGAATGTCTAGGTAGGCTGCGGATAGAGTTATAGCGTTGTGGCCATTTTCTCGGAGGCTGAACGCTCTGCGGGCCGCGCTGTCTCCAATGAAATGGCTGCAAATTACATCGCGGAATAGCTCGTATGTTGCTATAATACACTCGTTCCTCTACCATTCAGAAGTCGTTAAATCTTCAGGAATGCGGTAGTGAAACGTTGTCCATCCCAGGTGTGGTCCCTCCCCCTAGCTGACGTCTCATATTATTACCAGAGCTGTCATGGCGGCTCAGAAGATCAATGAAGCGCTGGAGCATCTGGCAAAGGCAGAAAAATAGTAAGGAAAGTGGGAAGGGTCGGCTGATCTGTATTTACTTTGGTGTTTGTATAGCTGTTGTGTCCTGCACTGTATTCTGAGGCTCAATAAGGAAGCGCTCTGATAATAATCCCTGTACTGTGGTGTTTAGCTGTCACTCCCTTACATATGGCTAGAAGATAGAATAGAGATGCGATTAGGATTTGACTTTCTTTTTTATGTGAAGGAACTGGGTAGGGATTTTGCACGAGGTTAATCAGATTTCTGGAGCAAATTAACCTCTTGAATAAGTAATCATGGTGTCAAGTAATTATTAACTCATAAATCTGTTACATACTGATACATAACACTGCTGCAGTGTTCTCCCCAGAATATTTTTTTCCAGCCGGGTGGCATGAAATAGTAGCCCGGTGGCATGAAAAAGTAGCCGGGTGAGATGAGAATGCAGGGCCAGTGCTTCTGTGAGCAACTCTGCTTACAGCATAGGACTCAGGAGGTGAGCCGATGACAGCCAGGTGGTTACTAAAACTAGCCAGGTGGAGCACTCGGCTAAAAGAGCCTGGGGAGAACACTGTGCTTTCTGCATTACCATCACCTAACCCAGGCGTTCTCAACCAGGGTTCCCTGGAACCCCAGGGTTCCCTGAGGACTCTGCAGGGGTTCCTTGGCATTTTCCCCCATCGTGGGGGAAGTATAATAGAGCACACTATAATAGGTAGTACTGTAACAAGAAGCACTAAATTGTGGGCTCAATGGACAGTATATTGAGTGGCAGTGTAATAGGAGGTAGTGAAATGAACAACCACACATACTTTTAAAGACCATGCCTCCTGCAAAATAAATGCAGGGGTTCCTTGAGATCCAAAGGTTATTTGCAGGGTTCCTCTAGTCCAGGCATGGGCAAACTTGGCCCTCCAGCTGTTAAGGAACTACAAGTCCCACAATGCATTTGCCTTTGAGTCATGACTGTGGCTGTAAGACACCTGCAATGCATTGTGTTCCTTAACAGCTGGAGGGCCACGTTTGCCCATGCCTGCTCCAGTCTAACCATTTAGAGAAAATACAATCTGGCGTACATTTAGTTGCCAAGCTAGTGAGTTTGGCATAAGCGGCAGACCATTGTATTATCGGTAAATTTGTATTACCAATATTATACTATTGATAGGCTACATAATTCCCTCACTCATACTAAACCTCCTACTGACCCTCCTACTGTTGCTAAACCTTGCAGTATCCCTCCTACTGCTGCTACGCCTTGCACTCTCTCTTCTATGATCGCTAGTTATTATTGCTGTGCCTACTTGGAATTATTTACATCTCATTGACCATCTCTGGTGATAACTGTATCAACTCCTCCTGATATCGCTAGTTACTATTGCTGTGTCTAACACTATCCATCCTACTAGTGCTAGTTACCAATACTGTGCCTAAAGCCTGGTACACGCTTTCAGTTATGATTGGCCAATCACAATTGACCAGTTTTATTACCTCCACATAGTATGAGGATCAACAGATAGTGAATACTATGAGGAGATTGTGTAGGTAACCCATGGAGGTGGTAAAATTGGTAAGTGATTGGCCAATCATAATTGAAAGTGTGTACCAGGCTTTACCCTATCCTTACTACTGCTGCCATGACTTAGGGCTGTTTCCACGTCAGTCAAATCGCAGTTGTTTGTTGAATGCAAATGCTAATGCAGAAACGTAGCCTATTGAAATCAATAGACTGTATCCGAATCGCGTGTAGTGAATTAAAATGATGCTGCCTACTGCAGTTTTCTGCACAACGCATTCAAATCCCCATAGGCTTGCATGATATGGCTATAGTGATTTGGATGAGTATCTGCACTGGAAAGGGATGTGGCACCACAGTAGAAACCTGACTTAGGCCTCTTGCACACTGCAAGTGATTCCGATTCAGATTCCGCTTTTTAATCAGTTTTTACATCCGATTCAGATTCCGATTTGCAGATTGCTCCCTGCACACTGCAAATCGGAATCTGAATCGGATGTAAAAACTGCTTAAAAAGCAGAATCTGAATTGGAATCACTTGCAGTGTGCAAGAGGCCTTAAAGGGAACCTAAACTGAGAGGGATATGGATGTTTCCTTTTTAAACAATACCAGTTGCCTGGCAGCCCTGCTGATCTATTTAGCTCCAGTAGTGGCTGAATCACACACCTGAAACAAGCATGCAGCTAATCCAGTCTGACTTCAGTCAGAGCACCTGATCTGCATGCTTGTTCAGGGGCTGTGGCTAAAAGCATTAGAGACACAGGATCAGCAGGAGAGCCAGGCAACTGGTATTATTTTAAAAGGAAAAATCCATATCCTTCTCAGTTTAGGTTCCCTTTAAAGGGGAACTGAAGTAAGAGGTATGCAGAGGCTGCCATATTTATTTCCTTTTAATCAATACCAGTTGCCTGGCAACACTGCTGGTCTATTTCTCTGCAGTAGAATCTGAATAACACCAGAAACAAGCATCCAGCTAGTCTTGTCAGATCTGACTTTAAAGTCTGAAACACCTGATCTGCTGCATGCTTGTTCAGGGGTTATGGCTAATAGTATTAGAGGCAGAGGATCAGCAGGGCTGCCAGGCAACTGGCATTGCTTAAAAGGAAATAAACATGGCAGCCTCCATATACCTCTCTCATCAGTTCCCCTTTAACACTATCCTTCCTACTACTGCTGTGCCTATAGCACTATCCCTCCTACAACAGCTAGTCACTGCCACTACAAGTACACAAAACCTTCTACTCCTGCTACTCACTACTGCTAAACCTGCTCACTGCTGCTAGTTCTAACACTAACATTCCTACCCCTACACATAACACTACCCTTCCTTCTTCTTACCCATAGAAGTCCACTTGCTAATCGTATTCCCATTGCACCATTACTTCCCAAATTTAATACCACTGTCTGCAACTACTGACACATCTACTACCGAGTGCCCTGATTCTAAGCACTTAGGCACAGTATAGTATTGAGGACACCGCCTGCCGCCAGTGTCAAAATGCAGCGCTTCGTACAATCTGACAAGTGGGTGTGAGAATTGGAGATGGCATTTTGAAAGTGTACCTGAGACATTATCAAAAGGCTTTATACTTCCTGTAGTCCGTGGGCTCCTTTGGTGTCTGTCCAGTCATGTCTGTTGCCCCGCTGTCAGCTCTGCTGTCAGTATTTTAGGGTTACTTAAAGTTCAACAGTTTCTTTTTCTATACAGGCACCTTAATAAGTGGTGACTGATTCATAGATTTACATGAGGCAAATCCAGTATGGAAGCTAATGGTTAATTAATCAAGCTGTCAGTCAGTCATTGGCTTTTTAATCTGATTAGTCCCATTCAAAGTTCCAGTTCTGCCACTGCTAATTTCAGTTCCCATAGTTCTTAAAAACGGCGTTTTTCATAAAGCAGCCCTGAGCTAAAAAAAACCTCCAAACATGAGGTAACTGTACAAGTAGTAGTAAGACTATGTTTACAGAGGGGCGTTGCAGTGCACAATATAATCGCTAACGCAATGCAATTCTATTGTAATGGTACGTTCACATTCGGTGAGCTTCGTCAGCATAACGTGGTGCATACAGTGTGGTATTGCATAATGTGCACAACTGTCATCTTTGTGTTTACTATTTACCTGCATCAGTGTTTTACTTCAGCTAACATCTGGAAATATGCCTGAAGAAGGGGACTAGATCCCAGAAAGCTTGCATTATTTAACTCTATCAGTTAGCCATTAAAAGGTATTATTTTTACAGAAAGTTTTTTTTCTCTACCTATATAATGTGCACATTAACAGGTGCAGTGAAGCATACCTTGTATGTACTTTATCCTTCAATGCTTGCATCGCACCGCACGTTTAAGGTGTCATGTAACTTTTGCAGGTATACAACTGTTAACGTAGCCTAATTTGTGAATTTACCTTTTTCTGTATTGTCATATTCTTATTTATTTTACAGCTACAATTCTAACTTTGAACTGCAAACACCAGCCATGTCAGTGTGATGTAAAATCTGGTTCATTTATAGGCCCCTTTTACACTTACCATGTTACGTCGCGGTACTCTCCCCATGCCGCAGCTCATTGCAGTGTCCATTAAAGTTAATGAGACACTCCCTGTGGTGCGATGGGATGGAAGTGCTCCAGGCACCGCAGAAGTAACGCACAAGCTGCAGTATGTTACCCTGTGACTCCCAGAAGTGCAAGGGAAGTTGCGTGTTCATTTTGTTTCCTTTGGTCGCACTGCAGCTATAATGCGCAATGCGACTTTTTGGCTGCTGCGTGATTGTTCCAAAATGCATTGCTACCGAAGCTACAAAAGGACCCTTAAAGTAAATCTGGGACTTTTTAAAGGGAAAAAACTGAAACTTGCTTTGGGACGGGGAAGACTCTGGACCCTGTGCACTAGCACTGTCCTGCTCGGGCTCCAGTGGAAATAGCTGAGCATGATCAGGTCTGTGTTATTATGTAGGCGACTCGTGCCTGTGCAGTATGAGGGACCCGATCCTGCCCAGCTTCTTCCAGAGGAAGCTGAAGGGATGCTGCTAGTGCGCCTCCGCAAGCTGTCGACAAGCTCTTTGGTCTTTGTTTTTTTTTTGTTTGTTTGGGGTTTTTTTTCATGGGTCCCTAGGGGCACTTTTTTTTTTATTTATGTTTTTGTAGCAGGTACACTTAAATGCCCAAACAGAAGTAATGACCTTTTTGAACTTTTCTTCACTATCCTATTATCAGGTGTTCTGCCAGATGCAAGTGCTTTGGCTTTTCAACAGAGCTACCTGCAGTTTAGTTGTTCAGATAAAGCACTAGTTTATTAACCTTTAAAATGGGTGGGGGAGATAAAAAGTGACCACAGATAAGTTCTTAGAATTGACACTGTACATTCCCATGTTTGTTTCATCATGTCACCTATCACTTCATCTACACCTTAACTTACTTAAAGGAATACTGTAGGGGGTCGGGGGGAAAAGAGTTGAACTTACCTGGGGCTTCTAATGGACCCCTACAGGCGGCCTGTGCCCGCGCAGCCACTCACCGATGCTCCGGCCCCGCCTCCAGTCCACTTCTGGAATTTCCGACTCTAAAGTCGGAAAACCACTGTTCCTGCATGGCTGTGTCCTCGCTCTGCTGTCACCAGCAGCATACTGCGCAGGTGCAGACCATACTGGACCTGCGCGATACACTCCTGGTGAGGTCAGTGGGAGGGAGGGCACGGCTGCACAGGTGCAGTGGTTTTCTGACTTTAAAGTTGCGAATTCCGAAAGTAAACCGGAGGCGGGGACTGGAGCATCGGTGAGTGGCTGCACAGGCCGTCTTTGGGGGACCATTAGAAGCCCCAGGTAAGTTAAACTCTTTTTTTTTTTTTCCCCCTACAGTACTTCTTTAAGGTGTACATAAGAATTTTTAAAACATTGCATGTGTTACGTTTGGATATAATTATCATAGTGGCCTCAATTCACGGAGCATTATCAAACACTTTATCAAACATTTGATAATTTACCTCATGGGTAAAATCTCATTTTAAATTCACTAAGGTGTTATATATTTATCGAATGTTTTACCGATAAAACGTTCAACAAATATATAACACCTTAGTAAATTCAAAATGAGATTTTACCCATGAGGTAAATTATCAAATGTTTGATAAAGTGTTTGATAAACGTTTGATAATGCTCCGTGAATTGAGGCCACTGTCATCATCTCTGTTTATGTGAGAATATGTGTGTGAATTATGGTATAACAGATCCTGACTGTCATTTACTTTCTGCAGTACTACTGGGAGCAAAACAATGGTGAACTTTTACTTTCAGCTTTGCTCTGGTTTATATTCGTTTTTGTATTGCAAATGTTATTATTTTTATGTTCCTGGTGTACTTTTAACTTTTGTTTTTGTCTCAGCTTAAAAACTAGTTTTCTAAAGTGGAAACCAGACTATGACAGCGCAGCTTCAGAATATTCAAAGGCAGGTATGTACTTTATTGTATTGGTAAGTCTGTTGGAGAAAAATGCTTACTGGAACAAATAGTCTGTTAAATGTTATCAAATGGACCACATGGTGACTCCTCTGTAACCTGGGGCATGAGAATAGCTTTAAGGCAGCTTATCACTCACTTGATCGCTACCCAAGCCTCCAACCCACGTCGTCTTTTTGCTACCTTCAATGCCCTACTTAACCCCACACCTCCCCCCCCCCCCCCCAACCTCCACCCTCTCAGCCACTGACCTATCAAACTACTTTATCAACAAAATTACAACCATCCGGAGGGATATTTCTCTCCTCCACTCTATCGCCCCCGCCTCCCCACCACATCTGACTCTCCTGCCTCTTTCTCCTCCCTTACCTCCTTCAATCCTGTCACGGTGGAGGAAGTCAACCAGCTGCTGGCAACTTTTCCTGCCCCCTAGATCCGGTCCCATCTGATTCTCTGCGCCCACATTTTTCTGATCTGGCTCCTGTCCTCACCCATCTGTTCAACCTCTCCTTCTCCACCGGCATCTTCCCCTCCATATTCAAACAGGCCACTTTGCTTCCCCTGCTAAAGAAATCTTCACTTGACCCTGCTCTGCCATCCAACTACCGCCCAATCTCTCTCCTCCCTTTTGCCTCAAAAATTCTTGAACGCCTGGCCCACCAACGCCTGACCAACTTCCTTAACTCCAACTCCCTTCTTGATCCCCTGCAGTCTGGTTTTCGCACAGCCCATTCTACAGAAACAGCCCTCACTTAAGTGGTAAACGACCTTGCCCTTGCCAAAGCCGAAGGTAAATACCCCATCCTGCTCCTCCTGGACCTCTCCTCGGCATTTGACACTGTCGACCACTCCCTCCTCCTCCACTCCCTGCAGCTAATGGGCATTCAGGACCTAGCCTTAGCCTGGATCTCCTCCTACCTCTCCAACCGCTCCTTCACAACATTTTTCAGTGGCTCCTCATCCACTCCTACACCCCTCTCAGTTGGTGTTTCTCAAGGTTCCGCCCTAGGACCACTCCTGTTCTCACTCTATACTGCCTCAATTGGCAAAATCATCTCCTCCATGGGTTTCGAATTATCACCTGTATGCCGACGACACCCAGATATATCTCCACACCCCAGATCTCTCCTCCTCTACCATGGACAAAGTCTCTGCCTGCCTCACATCCATTTCCTCCTGGATGGCTGCCAGGTACCTGAAGCTTAATTTGGACAAGACTGAGCTTCTAATATTCCCACCCCGCACAGCTGCACCCCTCCCAGATCTGCACGTCACTATTGAAAATACTACTATCCACCCTACCTCCCAAGCCCGCTGTCTAGGCGTTACTCTGGACTCTGAACTTTACTTTACAGCCCACATCCAAGGTATTGCCAGATCCTGCAACTTCCACCTCCGCAACATCTCCAAGATCTGCTCCTACCTGTCCCCTGACACCACTAAACTCCTTATCCATGCCCTTGTCATCTCCCGCCTAGACTACTGCAATTCTCTTTTATCCGGCCTCCCCTCTAACCGTACTGACCCACTTAAATTGGTAGTGAATGCGGCAGCCAGACTGATACATTCTTCTCACCGCAGCGCCTCTACAACTCCGCTGTGTAAAGCACTACACTGGCTCCCCATCAGCTTTAGGATCAATTTCAAAATCCTGTGCTTGGCCTATAAATCAGTGCACAAGACCTGCCCGACCTACATCTCTGATCTGGTCCACAGTCACATACCAGCCCGCCCACTCCGATCCTCCAATGACCTGCGCCTAGTCACACCACGCATAACTCAGTCACACGCACGATTGCAGGACTTCACCAGGGCTGCCCCTACTCTCTGGAACCCTCTCCCACCAGCCGTCAGACTCGCCCCCACCTTTAACACCTTCAAACAAGCTCTCAAGACTCACCTCTTCACGCTCGCATACCCCCCTACACCAGCATCATAATATGTTCTGTTAGACCCCCTCTCAAAAGACGCACCTATTGTCTCCACCCCACCCTTTAGATTGTAAGCCTCTGGCAGGGCCCTCCTCCCTAATGTATCCAGCTTGATTATGCAATCTTACTCACAACCACCCTTCTTGTAGACTCGAACAGTCTCTATCTTGACCTATGACACTGTATTGTTATCAAATCATTTGCATGATCTTGTTTTGTTGTAAGTTTCCGTATGTTCTACCTGTATGTTAACCCATTTATCTATTGTGCAGCGCTGCGTAATATGTTGGCGCTTTATAAATACAATAAATAATAATAAATAATAATTATCAGAGCTTAATTGAAGTAATGAAACACAAAAGTAATATATGAGGCATCTGCAGGGTTGTAGATTTGCAAGTCTCTTCTCAATTAGCTGATTCATTTCAATGTAATGTGCTGCAGTGTATGGTCATTCAGGACAGCGCACATATGAATGATTGTATTTCTCTCCCAGTAAATGGTGAACTGAACTTCAAGCAGTCCCTGCCATGAAGTTACTTCTTCGGCGTTATTAAACTTTTGATCAGTATTGTTAAAGGGAAGGTCCAAGCAAAAAAAAAAAATGAGTTTCACTTACCTGGGGCTTCTACCAGCCCCATGCAGCCATCCTGTGCCCTTGTAGTCACTCACTGCTGCTCCAGTCCCCCGCTGGCAGCTTTCTGACCTCGGAGGTCAGGGCCGAATTGCGTACATTTTTACACATTCCCGCTAGTGCAGGAACATTAACACATACATTTTTACGTGTTAGTGGTGCAACGCGTACATTTTTGTTCCTGCACTAGCTGGAATGCGTAAAAATGTATGCAATGTGGCCCTGACCTCCGAGGTCAGAAAGCTGCCAGCGGGAGACTGGAGCAGCAGTAAGTGACTACGAGGGCACAGGATGGCTACATGGGGCTGGTAGAAGCCCCAGGTAAGTGAAACTCATTTTTTTTTTTTGCTTGGACTTTCCCTTTAAGCTGTGCACACTCTATTAATAACTTTAGTAGAAAATGGTCATTAGTGATCATTTTGGGTGGTAGTTTATGAATGATCCCTGTACAAACATGCTGCTGATCAGCCTTTTCTGTTCTATAAAGCAGGGAAAATGAGAGGGAGGGAGAGTGTCACTCTTTGGTAATAATAACATCGTCATTTCATCATGCCTTAACATCTGTACGCACACTAGATTTTTCCAAATCTTAATCATTCAGTGTGGGCAATGAATATTTAGTGTGTGTAAGCTGCTTGATGGTGGCTGCAAAAGGGTGTTGTTGTAAGTGAAGTTTTTTTTTTTAAATTTGTTTTATGTGGCACACAAGTGAGAAAATTGCTTCAGGTGTGACGTTGAAACACAGAGTTAAGGAGCATAGCTGTAATCCCTGTAGATCTTTCTGCTAGGTCTGTGTTTACAGCTACAGTATAATCTTATAGTATAGTTATAGTAGGTTGTTGGCCTGTGTGGTATTCTGTGTGGCTATAGTGGAAAGTAGGTGGGCGCATATGTCATGTTAGTCAGACCCATGAGACGTGGTCATTGGGTGGGCTGGCTGCCACTTGTTGCCTGCTCACTATCTGCATGCTACTCTGAGCCCACATGAATTACCACAAAAGCACCAGCCACTACATGGGCTTCATCTACTGGTGAGACGTATGATTCCTGTATAAGCTGTTGCCTAATTACTGAGGGAATAGTGTATGATCTTTGATTTACTTACTGAAGCATGATTCCCAATTGACTGAAGTAAAGAGATACTGAGCAGTGCAAAAGAAAGGAAATCGGGACTTACCTGGGGCTTCCACCCGTAGCCTGCGAGGTCTCCCGGCGTCATCCTTGTCTATTTCCTGGTCCCGCTGGTGGCTCTGGTAATCCGGTGACTTCAGCTTAAAGAGAAACTCCATCCAAGAATTGAACTTTATCCCAATCACTAGCTTATACCCCCTATTACATGAGAAATCTATTCCTTTTCACAAAAAGACCATCAGGTGGCTCTGTATGACTGATATTGTGGTGAAACCCCTCCCACAGAAAACTCTGAGGACCGTGGTACTCCTGTTTGTGAACCTAGTTGCATTGTGGGAAATGGCTGTTTACAGCCGTTTCCAACTGCCAAAAAAGCATGCAGCAGCTACATCACCTGCCAACAGTAAAAATGCCACCATGTAATGTCAGAATGTAAATCAGGGATTTAAAAGATTTTACAATGGGCAAACACTGACAATCATTTATATATAATTATTGTTAAAAATGAAGCTCTTTTTTATTACATTATTTTCACTGGAGTTCCTCTTTAAGTCGCATGTGCACGCTCTGTCATGCAGGTGGCTGTAAGCATCCTGCACATGCGTGGCTCAGTCTATAGAGAACCTCGTAGGACGCTTCCGGTATGATTGATATATTTAAGTATTTTGTTCTTTTAGGCCTGGAACCCACTAGCAGTATGTTCCTAAGCTTTTTTTAAGCGCTTGTGGTTTGAAAAGCTCTTACTAATGTAATGCTAAGGGTTTGACCCCACTTGAGCGATGTGAATTTATAAAAATCCCCCATAGCATTGCATCAGCAAGGGCTTTTTTCCATTAACCCTCCAGGACAGGTATACATCGAGATTTGGCCCCTCCCAGGAAACAGGAAACATCCACAAGCCTCTCTATAAATAAAAAAAGTTTGTCAGGTATCCGGCAGTATGGATGTTTCCTGTTCCAGGGACAGGTCTCTCTATACCTTGCGCTGCTATCCTGGAGAGCCTGGGGGGCTAGGGATGGTTGGTGCTGCGGAGACAGAGAGGTGTTCACTAGGCAGTGTTATCCGTGTCTGGCCGCTTACCTCTCTCTATAGCCTCCGTGGATGGTCTGGGTAGAGAGATGGCTGCAGTGGCTTCTAAATGGCAGGCGCCGCCGGCTGGAATGGCGTTCGCACGCTGCGGGGAAAGCGGAGGCTGAGAGGGCGCAGCGTGCCAGGATCCAACATGGCGGTATCAGGACTTCCGCTTCCGGTATAGACGTCACTTCCGCCTGCCGGATTGAAGAGCGCGCAGCTTCCTCCGCGTCCTGGCACTCGTGCAGGACGCAAGATGGAGGCACAACCAGCGTCTGGGGAGAGCACGGACCAGCAGGCGGCTCACAAAGAACCTAAGACACAGGAGTCAAAGCCAGATACGAAGGTATCTTTGATACTCACATGTAAAACTGTTGTTTGTGTGATGGCTTTGTTTTTTCTGGAGACTCACTGGCTGGTTGTGCTGCTGGAGGATTACTAGGTGTATGGCTTCTATGTGGAAGGTCTATCACTGGGTGTTATACTGATGTAAACTGGCAGGGCATTTGACAAGTGTCTGTATTTTGTTTGATGTATTTCAGACCACGACAGCGTCAGCCTCTGCCTCATCTGCAACTGCAGAAGCATCAGACACTGCTAAGCCCAAAAAACGCTGTCCTTCTTGTAATTTGAAGCTGCCAGTGTCATGGAATAAGCTGTTATGTCAGCAATGTGCAACTCGTGTTTTAAATGAGGAATCTGCTGTAGCTTACAAGGATTTTCTCAAAATGGTCCGTAGAGAAATGTCTGAATCAATGAAGGTTTTCAGAGAATCAATGGCAGCTCAGTCCGTTGCTAATCCTACACCTGTTGTCATTACACAAGTGCCGGCTGCTTCTGCATCAGTGCCTTTAGTTGATAATGTGTCACAACCTATTATAAAACCGCCAGGGGTTATTGCTCGATCACCTACTATTGGTGCTGATTTGCCAAAAGATCAAACGGCTGTGTCTGCAATGTTCGACAATCCTATAGAGGTGCCATTACCATCCGCATCAGTGCATAAAAAGGCAACCTCTAAGTCAGATAGGCCTGTATTGTCAGATTCTGAGCCGGATGAATACTCAGATGAGATTTCTGAATGTGATTCAGATGAGGAATTATCTGAAAAAGATCAGGATAGACCATCTAAATTCAGGTTTTCTGCTAATGAAACGGAGGAATTATTAAAAGCAATTTATGATTCTCTAGGTTTAAAGGACGATGTTCCTTCTTCTCTGTCTGCACACGATGCTTTATATGCAGGCATGGAAGGAGAGAAACCGATGGTATTTCCAGTACATGCTTCAACTAAACAATTGATTAACAGTCAATGGAAGAACCCTGATAAGGTCTTTTTGTCTAGGGGTTTTAAGCGTAGATTCCCTTTTGCAGAAGAGGACTGTAAACAGTGGGATAAATGTCCTAAACTGGATGCAGCTTTTTCGCAAGTACATAAGGAGAATGAATTATCCTTTGAAGATCTAGGGCTTCTGAAAGAACAGTCAGACAAGAAAGCTGAATTTGCCTTAAAGAAAACCTGGTCGGCCATATGTGCGAACTTTCGCCCGGCCGCTGCTACCACTTGTGTAGGACGTACCCTAGACTTATGGATGCATCAAGTAATGCGTCACATTAAGATGGGGTCAAGTAAAGAAACGATTTTAAATTCATTTACGGTAATGTTCAAAGCTATCAATTTCATTATTGATGCAGCAACAGAATCTATCCGTCTGACTGCAAGGGCGGCTGCCTTGTCTAATGTGGCCAGGAGAAATATCTGGATTAAAACCTGGGAAGGTAGTAATGTCTCTAAAAACAAGTTATGTACTATTCCTTTCTCAGGTGACTTATTGTTCGGGCCACAGTTAGATGAGGTTCTAGAGAGGACATCAGATAAAAAGAAAGGGTTTCCTAAAAAAAGGCAATTTAGACAGGGGAAACGTTTTTTTTCGCAAAAATCGGCAAGAAAATAAGACAAAACCCCAAAATAGACGTAAACCCTGGTCTTTCTCTCGGGAGCAGAACAGGCCAAACGCCCTGTTTGACAGTTCAGACTCCGCTACAAAGAAACAGCTGTGACAGCGAACAGGCTGTGGGGGGAAGGTTGGGCTCTTTTTTCCCACAGTGGCAAAAGTTTGCGACCAGCCCATTCATTCTAAATTTGATCGAGTTGGGGTATCATATTGTATTCCAACAGAAACCTCCAACAAAGTTCATTGTAACAAAGGAACTGAGATCAAGCAAGGAACAAAAAGCCATATATTGTATTCTACAAGATATGTTAGAAAGAAAGGTAGTCACTCTGGTACCAATCCTGGAGCAGGGAAGGGGATTTTATTCAAAGATCTTCCTAGTGAAAAAACCGTCGGGAAAATTTCGTCTAATCCTAAACCTCAAACCATTGAATCCCTTCATAAAACATCAAAAATTCAAAATGGAATCGATTTATTCCCTGAGAAATCTGTTGTCAACCAATTGTTTCATGCTCAGTATCGATCTCAAGGACGCCTATTGGCATGTTCCGATCGAACTGAAATCCCAAAAATTTCTAAGGTTTGCGGTAAAAGAAGGCTCCATAGTAACTCATTACCAGTTCCGTTGCCTCCCCTTTGGCATAAAGTCCGCTCCAAGGATTTTTACCAAGGTGATTGCCGAATTAGTCTCACATCTGCACAAGAAAGGAATTATGATTGTGCCTTATCTGGACGATCTGCTGGTCATGGCAGAAACAAGACAAATGTTATTACACCACAGGGAAATTGTCGTGAAGGAGCTTCAACAAGCAGGATGGATTCTGAGCCTAGAAAAATCTCAATTAGAACCCACTCAAAACATTCTCTTTCTGGGGTTTATGATAGACTCAATAGAACAGAGGATGTTTCTACCAGAACAAAAAATTGCAAAGGTAGTTCAGCAGGTAGAAGATTTCAGAAGATTGTCGGTCATCTCGATTCGAGATGCTATGAGACTTCTGGGACTTCTAAATTCAGTAGCACCAGCGGTGCAGTGGGCAATGAAGCATTCACGAATATTACAGAATTGGGTCTTGAAAGATTGGTGCAAGACGATGGAATCGCTAGATCACTTAGTACAGATTCCAGAGACAGTAAAAGAGAGTCTAGATTGGTGGACGAGTCCACGCATATTATCTCAGGGCAGGCCTTGGCATTTCCCAACACAAGTAATCTTAACTACAGATGCAAGTCTGTTGGGTTGGGGAGCCCATGTGCAGGGATTCAAGACACAGGGTCTTTGGCAACAGCATATGAAAGGTCAGTCCTCAAATTTCAGGGAGTTGATGGCGGTAAAGTTGGCTCTGATAGCATCCCGACATGTGGTAGCAAACAAACATTTACAAATAAGAACGGACAATTCCACGGTAGTGGCGTATATAAATCGCCAGGGAGGAACGAGGTCCCAGAAACTATTAGCTCTAGCCCTAGAGATACTGGACATAGCGGAACGGACTCTGTTATCCATTACAGCAATTCATTTGAAGGGATCTATGAATGTGCTAGCAGATCTACTGAGCCGAAAACCACTATCGAACGCAGAATGGCAATTGAACCCAAAAGTATATCAATGGATAACATCAGTGTGGGGTACTCCGGTCATAGATCTGTTTGCCAACAGAGAAAATATGAAATGCAGTCAATTTTTCTCCCTAAACGTCAGAGACAATCCAACAGCGGTGGATGCTCTCGCACAGATATGGGACTTCAGTCTAGCTTTTGCATTCCCTCCTCTGAATCTCTTACCATTGGTATTGAGGAAAATTGCAGTATCCAAAACAACAGTAATTCTTATTGCTCCAGATTGGCCACGAAGGTCGTGGTATCCTCTGCTACTGAAATTGAAAATAACAGAGCCGATACTACTTCCTGTTCAAGACAATTTAGTATTGATTCAGAAACAGATGGTGCCAGTCATCAACAAATGGAAGTTGACAGCTTGGTTACTGAACAGCATATACTAAAGAGTTATGGATTATCAGACAAGGTAGTTGATACTTTGATTAAAAGTCGGAAAAAGAACACTAGAGCAATATACCTGAAATATTGGAAAAATTATAATCTATGGAAACAAGAATCAGGTTTTAAGTCAAATGAGGTAGCTACAGTCCTAGAATTTCTCCAAAGTGGAGTGGATAAGAAACTGGCCTTAAAGGGGTTCTTTCGCGAAAAAAGTAGGCAGTTAAAAAATGTGACAGATGACAGGTTTTGAGCCAGTCCATCTTTTTAAGGGGGATTCTCAGGGCTTTCTTTGTTTTCAACAGCATTTCCTGAACAGCAGTTTAACTGCCAAAATAGCAAGATACCAGCCGGCCTCCCTAATCACTTGCACACTATTATGTCAGTTAGATTTTGCAACTGTTGTTCAGGAAATGCTGTTGAAAACAAAGAAAGCCCTGAGAATCCCCCTTAAAAAGATGGACTGGCCCAAAACCTGTCATCTGTCACATTTTTTAACTGCCTACTTTTTTCGCGAAAGAACCCCTTTAAGAACAATTAGGGTACAGATTTCAGCGCTTTCTGTTTTTTTAGACAAACAGTTGGCTGTTCATCCTCTGATTGCTCGATTTGTGAAATCAGTTGAAGGGAATAGACCAATTGCTATTAAACCTTTTCCCAAATGGGATTTATCCTTAGTTTTGAAGGCCTTGACAAGGGCCCCGTTCAATTGCAATACCAGTATGAATTTACGTTTATTAACTTTCAAAACCGTTTTTTTTTAGTAGCTATCACCTCGGCAAGGAGAGTGAGTGAACTCGAAGCCTTGTCCTGTAGGGAACCCTATTGTATTTTTTATAATGATAGAGTGGTTCTTAGAACAAGTTCTGAGTTTATCCCAAAAGTGGAAGATATATTTTACCGATCTCAGGAGATTGTACTACCGACTTTTTTTTCCTAATCCTACAAACGATATGGAAAGACAACGACACTTACTGGATGTAAGACAGGTACTTAAGGACTATCTGGAAAGAGTAGAAAGTGTAAGAAAAACCGAAGCCCTGTTTGTGAATTTCACTGGAAAGTTGGTAGGGCAAAGAGCATCTAAGAGAACGATTGCAAACTGGATTAAGCTGTGCATTATTGAGGCTTATAAAGTTATGGAAACGACTCTGCCAAAGGAGCTTAAAGCTCATTCTACGAGAGGGACAGCAACGACTTGGGCTTTCAGAGCTGGTGCTTCCCCTCTGGAAATCTGTAAGGCAGCAACGTGGAAGAATCTGGGAACGTTCATGCGGCATTACAGATTGGATCGGATCTCTTCATCAGACCAGGACTTTGGAAGGAAAGTCTTGGAGGCGATCAGCTCACCCTAAGGTTAGTAATTACTTGAGTATCATCTCGATGTATACCTGTCCCGGAGGGTTAATGGAAAAAACTAAACATTAGCTTACCTGGTAATTTAATTTTAAGTAACCCTCCAGGACAGGTGGGGTAACCCACCCCGTTTTTACTCATTATATATGTAGTGTTAAAATATGTATATGTATATATATATGTGTGTATATATATATATATATATATATATATATATATATATATATATATTTCACTATTATGTATGGTTAGGTGTCAGGTGGTTGAGACCTGTTGGAATATTTCTTTATTTAATACTGCCGGGTACCTGACAAACTTTTTTATTTATAGAGAGGCTTGTGGATGTTTCCTGTTTCCTGGGAGGGGCCAAATCTCGATGTATACCTGTCCTGGAGGGTTACTTAAAATTAAATTACCAGGTAAGCTAATGTTTAGTTTTCAAATCATTAGCGCTTAGAAAAGGCTGCCAGTGGGTTTGAGCCCTTGCTGAATTTTATTTTCTATGCCTATTTTTAGGCACCATTACCACTGCATTCTTGCGTTTTTGTTTGTGAAAAGTTGCGTGTAAATTTCACAGGTCACATGCAGAGCCATTGAAAATCATTATGCATGGATCTGGTTCAAACTAGTGCAGCATGTGAAAAGCTGCAACATGCTGTCCAAATTTGTTTTGGATTGGAACTGACTGGGAAAACAAAAATCATTCAATGGACACGCTGTATCCCATTGAAATTACATTGGAGACCGCCTATGCACATTTTTGTAGGGTGTGTTTTTTTTTTTTTTTTTTTTTAATTATTATTTTTATTTTAGTGGAAACTGTCCCTAAGACTTTGCAGCTTTTGTGTGTGTGTGAGTGTGTGTGTGTTTAAAAGGATGAAATAAAAAGATTGCAGTTTTTTTTTGCATTATTAATTATGCAGTTTGATTTATTTTTTTTACAGCTGTTGCCTTTAAGAATGCTAAACAATATGACCAGGCGAGAGAAGCTTTCCTGAAAGAAGCTGAAGCTTATGAAAATAATAAAGCGTATCCTTTTTCTTGACATAACAGCAGTGATTTTTAGGATTATTATTATTATTTTTTTTTTTTTAATCACAATCTTTAGTGGACGTCCATTTAACGTGTACAGGACTTGTATAGTTTAGTATTGTGGCAGATGACCCACCATTCTAGATTATGGAAGTCAGTCTATTCTCAAGAAAGAAAATTATAACCCTATTTGGCTGTAAAGTGTCCCTGAGAAATGGGAGGAGTTTACATTGCCCAGGCACTGCACAATTCTTTTAATAAGTTAGATGTTTGATTTGATAAGTGTCTAATGAAAATCGTATCTAAAACTAAGGCCTTCCAAATCGATATGTGATGGAAAGGGGAGGTGGGTTGTAATACCTGATTTAACTTTTGATAGATTGGCATTTACTCTCTGCAGAAAAGCAGTTGCATCATCAAATGTTCTGACAATTTGTAATTCAGATTCAAATGATGTTACCAAGGTCAAAAACAACAACCCACCCATGAGCTCAAATGTCAGAGAATTTAACCATCAGCTCAAATGTTACTGGTAAGGACTTAATCAAATAAATCTAATGGTGTGTACACACGTCGGATTTTTCCAAACGGGTCGTTTGGACGTCAAATCGGGCGTGTGTACAAACGGTAGTTCAGCTGATAAGACTGGTTTTGACGGATCCGCTTGGCAGATCGGTCAAATCCAGTCTTATCAGCTAAACGACCATTTGTACACATGCCTGATTTGACGTCCAAACGACTGGACGTTCAGACGCCCAAACGACTGGTTGTTTAGAAAAATCTGACGTGTGTACGTACCTTAAGAGCCCAAGATAAGGAACCCTAATGCCTAGTACACACACCATACAATTTTCTGTTCGATTTTTCTGTGTTAAGCCCAATCTACACGATACGATTCTTTGTACGATTTGATTACGATTCTATTTACGATCTGATTAAATCCGACATGTCCGATTGGTATTCAATTCGATTTTCCATTGCAAAACAATGGCAAATCGAATTGAATCTCGATCGGACATGTCGGATTTAATCGGATCGTAAATAGAATCTTAATCGAATCGTACAAAGAATCGTATCGTGTAGATTGGGCTTTAGATTATTTTCTGTAGAGACTGGTCATTATCTCTGGTGCATTGTCTTCTGGTTATTTCATGCTGAGTAGAACAATGCCTAATTGCTGGGCAGATAGATAATTTCCAACATGTTGGAAATTATCTTTCTGCCAGGTAAATCTAATGCTGGGCATACACGGGTCGTTCCGGCGGCCGATTAGCCGCCGGATCGACCCCCACCGTGTCCGCGCGGATCGATTCCCGCAGTGGTCGGATATTATCAATCGAGCCATCAGGTTCGATTGAAAATCCTCCCCTCGACGCCGTGTATGCCCTGCATAACAGAAAATCTAACCAAAGTTGTATGGTGTGTACCTAGCATTATGCTGGGAATACACGGCTCATTCTGAGCCATTAAGATGGCTCCATAGATAATTTCCGACATGTCCGATCACCGTTCAATCGTTTTGCCGCTCTATTCATCATTGAAGTAAATTGAAAAAAAGATAAGCGAATCGAGCGGGCAAAACGATCGGACGCAGAATCGCGCGTGCCAGAATCGACCCGTGTATTGCCAGCATTAGATTAGGCAAAACAGCTAGTTTGCTGGAAGTTCAGGAACATAAAAATAACTTTAACAGCTCTTGGCCAAAGTTTTAGGCAATGGTATAGCAAAGGAGCTAAAGGGCCAAGTGTGAGTTTTACATTGCTAGCACCAAAGAGCTCCACAACCTGCCAAGGATAGCTGCGGTGGAAGGGAAAAAAAGTTTAATTATTCTTACTATTAAAAACTCATATAGAGGCACTCATTACCAGCATACCACTAATGGAGAGCTAATTCCAAGGATAAAGAGGGGCCCTCTTTGGTCCATGGGCCCCAGTATGGTTGCAGCCTCTGCATCCCCTACTGCTATGCTACTGGTTTGAAGTAAGTGAAGATGACAGGATTTTACTGAAGGACCCCATAGATTCTGATATGGTACAAGCCAGCCATTCATCTAAACACATAGGGCCTGATTTGCATAGAGTTTAATGGCGCTGCTTTGAATGCGGGACTTTGCGTGCGATCTAAACTTATCTAAACTTATCATGCCTAAACTTATCATGCCTAAACTTATCATGCCTAAACTGAGTTTAGGCATGATAAAATGGTTATCACGCCTAAAGTCTTTAACTGGGTTATCACCGCTTTGTGAATCGAGCCCATATTGTGGCTGGATAGTGTACTGGTTCTGCCTCTGACACAGGAGACCAGTGTTGGAATCTCGGCTCATCCTGTTCGGTAAGCCAGCACCTATTCAGTGAGGAGAACTTGGGCAAGTCTCCCTAACACTGCTACTGCCTATAGAGCGAGTCCTAGTGGCTGTAGCTCTGGCCCTTGGAGTCTGCCAGGAGAAAAGCGCGATATAAATGTTCTGGCCATATATTTGGCCATATTCAATTACATTTTTTCTCCTGAGTTTTCTCCTAGGGGATATTTCACAACTTGTCAATAAAATATCATTTAAACTATCAGCAAGAAAGTAAATGGTCAAAATAATTTGTTAGTACCTTTTCACATACTTTTTTAGTACTTTTACAACTGCAAAATGCTGAAAAATTCTTTTAAAGAGAAGACGAAAATGTTCCTCCTAGGAGAAAACTCAAGAGAAAAAGTTAATTGTATATGGGCCTTGTCTTGTCCTGTCTTGATTTCATTGCAAACTGAAGAGACAGAAAGCAAGGGCCACTATTGCATTGCAGCTTAGTGTCTGGGGTCCTGCGTTTTCTCCTAGGTGATATTTTTAAACTTGTCAATAAAATGCGCTTTAAGCCACCAGCAAGCATGAAAACACCCAACATAATTTTGATAGTACTTGGATGCCCGAACAATCATTTCGATCAGTCTCTGTCTGAAATAGATCATAACAATTGATCTGGCTTGCTGGAAAGATCTCGCTCTAAATGGTTTGGTTGGTTGTGCGGCAGTAGTGGCATCCAGTTTCCTGATGATCGACAGACTCCCGGACGGTCTCCTTCCCCCTTTTAAAACACCACAGGGCCCCCCAGACCTGTGGTGAGTGTTGCAGGCTTACCTGTCTGCTGGCACACCTGCTGCTGTGTTCCACTTCTCCACCCATCACCGCCCAATGCCTATACCATGTGACCCCGCCCTATATGCGTGAAGTGAGTACATGCGGCAGGATTATGGGGCTCAGGCACTCCCGAAGATGGAGAGAAGACATTGAACACACGCCACTGCGAATAGGTAAGCTGCATCGCTTGCACGCTCACCACGGGCCCAGAGGGGGCGCATTACAATGGGGAAGGGGTGGTCGGGAGGTTACTTTAGGTAGATTTCCAATAGGGTTTATGCTGAAATCTTTTGGAAATCAGTGTGCAGTCTGTGGGCAGGTAATGGATCTCTCTCTCTCTCTGATCAGATTCAGAAAGGGATCTATGTGATAGTCGATCTAATAATGTATGGCTACCTTAAGTCACTCACCCTGCTGAGCCCTTTATCGGACAACCATCTAAAATGTGTATTTCATTGCTAACTTGAACAAAGTTTAACATTTCCTCTTTATTGTACAGTACTCTTGTTCTCCCTCATATTTTCCACAGGTTAAATATGTAGTTGATGGCGATTTAAACTAATTTGATTTAGATAAAGGAAACCATTTATAAAGATGATATCAATTGTATTAAAAAGCCTTAATCATTTGTTCCATCAAGACTTTTCCATGCTGCCAAGTGAGTATAACCTGGATCGATGTGAACTGCAAATGCATGCTTTTCTTTTACCAGTGATACGTTGACAGACTACTATGATCACTATTGTAAAATCATCAGATTTTAGGGATCCAGCCTATGCACACGTAGAATTATCATACTTTAATAGCTGTCCCCATCACATAGGACCCACATTAAAAATACAAGATTTCAGAAATAAAATCTATTTTCTAAATTATAATAATAAATAGCAGCCTTTTTTTCAGCTGCATGATGACAAATATAAAATATTTTACATTTATTTGAGGAACCCCTCCCTTCCTTTCATATTGCCGGGACAGAATCCGGCAAACTGGTAGAGTAGATGGTGTCCAGCAAAAGGAGGAATTGCCAATGGCTGCTACCTGTATAACCCTAGTTATGGAAAGAGAAGGGTGAAAAGCATGCACTGAAATGCTCATAGGCTTGGAGGAGTGTTTATTTATCTTTGTATGAGTCAGAGTGGTACAACTAAATATTTTTAATTAAAAAAAGTTTGGCTTGGGTCCGCTTTAATACTGGGGCTTGTGCAATGGAGAAAAATAGCCCATTTGTACTACTTACCATTCAAGCCATACAGTTGCTGAAAAGGAGTGTTTTTTTATTTGTTTTATTCATATCCATGGTAAAATGAATTGGTGTGATCAGTAATAACCGATAACTGACTACACACAAGTTTTTGCAGGGTGCTTTGAGGGGGCACATTTATCAAGACCAGTGCAAGGAAAATCAGAGAAAATGTAGAGCAGCCACTCAGGTTTCAGCTGTTAAATGAAACAAGGTTTCTGGTTGGTGGGTCAAACGGCTCCACTCTTGCACCAGTTTGCATTACATCAGTCTTTATAAATCTAGTTAGGGGGGAGGGGGGGACCAATCACTTACATATAAATCTGAGCAACTATCAACACCCAGCTCAATTTGATTGAATAAAAATGTGTCCTTCATGGATTTTTATTGATATGATCAACGATTGATGCCAGAGTATATCAGTTATGTGTTCATGTCTTATTGAAGTCAAGTCTCTAATTCATTAAAAACATTGCATAGTGTATGGTTAGTTGTAATCTAGCAATACTAGAGTGCAGCAGCCACATAAAGCCATGTTCTTAAAGGGAACTGTGAGTTCAGAAACGTGGGACCCGCCATTACTAATATTACATTTTTTGCTTTTTCTTGCTCCCATCAGAGCCTATGAACAAGCTGGGATGATGCTTAAGGTAAAATGAGTCTATTTATACCTATTAGAATGATGGCATTTACATTAAATCATTCAAAATGTAATATGGAAATGTTTCTATATGTACAATTAAACTGTAAATGTAACAGTTTTAGCAGTTGATTGTTAATCTGTACTTAGGCTCTGAATCAGTACAAGTCATGTACAGTACATTAGTTAGTGTTGATTTGCCCTAGTAACAGACTTTTGTTATTGCCTGTGATCCTAATTCAGAGCTATTGTACATGTTCACCCCACAGATCAGGGAGACCTCCCAGCTATACTGAGGAATGGCTAACCAGTGTCAGAAATCCATGTCTAGTAGATCTGTGATGATTAACAGTTAGCCCACATTGGTCAATGAGATGCAGATTGTTCAGAGTTCATTCAGTTCATTCAGGATGAGATCAGAGGTGCCTATACTCCTGTCACATTGCTGCAAGGCACTGTATATTGACCTGAGGAAGCGGGCTAGTACCCATGAAACGCATTGTCTATTTTGTGTTCTGAATAAATAACTTCTAGTTTAACTGGTGTCTTTTCTTCTGGAGAGGTAAGAGCTAAAAATCACTACTTCCAAATGTTGGGCTCCTTCATCCCCGCAAATTTTTATTCAGGATTATGCTAATTTTGTATGCAAATTTTTGCAGCTTGAAAACAGACCAGTCGATGAGGAGCATCGACTAGCAAGTTAATTTAAATGTCCAGGGTACTCCTACATCCTGTACAGAGAATGAGGCCTTCATAGTTCACTACACTGATCAGGAGCTTCAGCTTGAAATAAATAGTGCTGTGTAAAATGCACTGACTAATGTAGGAGCCTTATGCCTGCACAGGAGCTGCTATGATTCATATTGTGTAGATATCATTATCTGGTCAAGTGGATAAAGGTAAAGCTGTGTGCATACATGTTGGATTGATCCAATTGCGACTGTTTTCCATGCAGTGGGACATCTCCTCCCTCCATCCATTTGGGGCCAGACAGTATGACTCTAGGACTAAAATGCAGTAGGATAACTGGGCCATAAAGAGTTAGGAAACACGTTTTACCCACTACTATTCCCAATACTAATGCTTCCTTAGAGTAGAACGCCAGTCAAACTTTTTGTTTTAGTCTAAAAATAACATTTTTGGCAGGAGTCTATTGACATCCAAAATAATAGTGTCTCTTCAAATTATAGGAAATGCAGAAGCTTCCGGAGGCCGTCCATTTGATAGAAAAGGCCAGTATGATGTTCTTGGAGAATGGAACACCAGACACCGCTGCTATGGCCTTAGAAAGAGCTGGCAAGTAAGTGACCAGATTGCAGAAATATTACATTGTGTAGTTACATAACAGATAAGCTTGGACTACAGAAAGTAACTCAAAAGTAAACCTAATATATACTGAGCATTTGTTGTTTCAGCGATAAAGTACATAGGTAAAGGTTGCCTTCACTGAAAACTGTATATCAAAACATGTTTTTATTCTAGAGCTACACCTAGGATAAATATATGCAAATGAGTACCTTCAAAACCACATGGAAATTAGCACTGTTGCAGAACGCATCAGGGGGAAGTCCCTCTTTCACCTTCCGAGCCTGCCTATTGGTTCTTTTAACCCCCTTGGCATTGATCCTGTGTATAGCATTGGGTTACTTATCACTGCAAATTGCTGTAATCCAGATCTACACTCGTGGAGACCACTAGGAGGACTGTGAGTGCACAGCAGAGCTCTAAGATCACTCACCTCCCAGGGATTCAGCCAGGGCTGTGGAGTCGGTGCAAAAATCATCCAACTTCGACTCCTCAGTTTATGAAACCTGCAACTCAGAGTCCAGGTACCCAAAATGGCTCCGACTCCTCGGCTACCCATAATGGGGGGCACACTCTAGCTACAAGTACAGGGGTACCTAAAATAAAGGGGCACAATCTCTGGCTACCCACACTCGGACACGGCTACCTACACTGGGGGGGGGGGGGGGGGGGCTTTCTGGCTGCCTATGCTAAGTGGTCTGATTCTTTCCACATAAAACATTGTACCACTTTTAAACACTAAAATCAGAAAAGAATCCTACTACCAAGGAGGTTAATGTGATGAATATCTTTACAACCAATAAGAAAGCTCAACTCAGTTTCTTCACTTCCACAACCTTATTGCCTTTGCTCCAGTCTCTGAAATGACTTAAAAGACATGTAGTTTTCACTGTAGGTAATCTCTGCTCATGATGATTACCATTATCTGCTTCATTCATATTGCTAGAGTTCAATGTAAATATACAAGCTCTGGGATTGTTACTAATTAATTTTCTTCTGTATTTGAGTCACTGATACAGAACAAACATGCATATGAGATCTCCGTGCTCACTGACCGCATGAAATCTCTAAATGAAGAGGAGCGCGCCATAGTGCATTACATCAAGAGAGGGTAATTTATTGTGGTTAAAAGTTATACTCACAAAGGTACAGATATAAAGCGCGTGTCAGCGGACAGCCAGCTGCTTCAACTCAGTGGAGGATGACGCGCTGTGGCCAGCAGCGCGAGTCCCGATCGTCTGGGTTCCGTCTCACTCGAGGTGGGCGTGGCTTGATGCTTAGCACGCGTATGACATCATTACGCGTTTCGGCGCTCAGCGCCTTCGTCAGATCTGCGCGTCATCCTCCACTGAGTTGAAGCGGCTGGCTGTCCGCTGACACGCGCTTTATATCTGTACCTTTGTGAGTATAACTTTTAACCACAATAAATTACCCTCTCTTGATGTAATGCACTATGGCGCGCTCCTCTTTCATTTAGAGATTTCTTGCCAAGCAACCCCATAACGGAGCGTCGCAGTACATTCATTGAGGAGGAAGCGTCTGTATGTGATTACCTGAGAGCAGGAGCGCAAGAATCTTGTTTGTACTCACTGACCGCATGCTTGTTTTAGGCCAAATCATCCCCAAGTAGTGAAGTGTGTATATAGGTGATGGTGCTGGAACCTGTGCCTGTTATAAAACGAGTTAGCAGTGGCAGATATACTCTTAAAGGAAACCTGAGGTGAGAGACCTATAGGCTGACTTATTTATTTTCTTTTAAACAATGCACATTGCTTTGCTGTCCCGCTGATCAACTGCCTCTAATACTTTTAGCCTTAAGGTGGCCATACACTGGTCGATTTGCCATCAGATTGACCAACAGATCAGAGAGGGATCATATGGCTGCCTTTACTGCAAACAGATTGTGAATTGTGATTTCAGCATGAAATCGATTCACCATCTGTGGAGCTGCCGCCGCCCTCCGCATCTGATACCTGTTCTGGCCGGCACCAGTCCCCCGGTCTCCGCTGTCTTCTTCTCCAGTCTGGGCTCCAGGGCTGCAGCTTCACTGAACTTCCTGTCCGGGGAAGTTTAAACAGTATAGGGCGCTCTACTGTTTAAACGTCCTGTCCGGACAGGAAGAAGTGAAGCCTGCCGGGGCCCAGCGGAGGAGCAGCGGTGACAGCGGGTATACACGCCGGCCGGATCAGGTAATGTATTGCCGCTAGCATCGGTCGTCGGACATTCGAACGCCGCTATCGACGCACTCCTGACCCGCTGGCGATCGAGCGAAATCTTCCGCATGGACGGATTGACAGGAACAATCGATTTTGGATGGAAATGGATCGTTCGGTCAGCGTTTGCGCAATGATTTCACAGCAGATTCGATCACAGTGATCGAATCTGCTGTATATCGACGGGTAAATCGTTAGGTGTATCGGCTACTTTTAGACCCTGAACAAGCATGCAGATCAGATGTCTCTTACGAGATTAGCTGCATGTTTGTTTCAGGTGTGTGATTCAGACACAAGCCTATGAGCATTTCAGTGCATGCTTTTCACCCTTCTCTTTTCTTAACTACAGGTATACAGGTGGCAGCCATTAGCAATTCCTCCATTGCCAGACACCACCTACTCCAGCATTTTGCCGGATTCTGTCCCGGCAATATGAAAGGAAGGGAGGGTTTTCTCCTATAAATGTAAAATATTTTATATTTGTCATCATGCAGCTGACAAAAGGCTGCTATTTATTAGTAGTAGTATTATTATTATAATTTAGAAAATAGATTTTATTTCTGAAATCTTGTATTTTTTAATTTGGCTCCAATTTAAAGGAAACCTGAAATCGATGAAAAAAATATATATACCAGGGGCTTCCTCCAGCCCCCTTCAAGCTCATCGGTCCATTGCTGTCCTCTGCTAGGTGGCCTGATAATTCATCAAGTAGGGGGTGAACTGCGCATGCGTGGCACGACTGTGCCTGCGCTGCCTGGACTTGACTGGTGGATTTACTGGGCCATCTAGTGGAGGATCCATGCGGCCTAGGAGGACAGCGAGGGACCGATGAGCATAAAGGGGCCTGGAGGAAGCCCCAGGTATGTATAATGTGTTTTTTTTTTTTTTTTTTTTCATAGTCTCAGGTACTTAAAGCCCACACTGTTGGTGGCATGGGTCTGGAGGGGCATTTAAGATGTAGCTGTAGTTTTGTTAAGTTCAGTTATCCTTTAAAACAAACATCAAATGTTTACATTATACAGAATTTGTATAACTTACGGTAATTTCCACATCTGTTGTTCTGTAAGTTGAGGACCTAGTGAATGTCCTTCTTTTATTTCAGGCTAATAGAAAATGTGAATTTGGAAAAAGCGGTCCAGTTGTATCAACAATCTGCATCCGTCTTTGAGGTATATAATGCTTATTAATTATTTTTTTTCTGTGAAAGTAGTTGCAGTTCATGTTTAAAAGATACGGCTACAATCTCCTGCAGCTCAAAGTCTCTGCTCTAGTATAACTACTATGCACTTGCTTTATTCTAGCAGTACAAACCTCGCCACACATTCCGAAACATTTCAGCCAAAGTATCATGTGTTAAGTGGATTATAGCTCTTTGTTATAAACTGGTAACTCTATAACTATTGAGTCTTATTTCTATAACATAAATATCTCATATTAGCTAATATCTAGCATTTTGATTCTGCATCTTTTATTATTTTTTTTAAACATGGAGGAGAGCGCGGCTACAAGACCATGTTCGCCAAGCTTTTTGTCGGATATGTTCAGAGCGGTGGTGGTCTGGGGCTCTAGTGCTGATAGTGATTGTGCTAGGCTCTGTGCTGTCTGATTTTCACATATTAATGGAAAAACAAGTGGAGTTTCATTCAGTAACAACAGAATTCTCCTCGGTTAACTGACATGACTGAGCACTTGAGATGTTATCTGACTTTTGTAAAGTACCTATATTCTTCTTTTAGAATGAAGATCGTTTACGTCAAGCTGTGGAACTTCTCGGGAAGGCCTCAAGGCTTCTAGTGAGAGCTCGACGGTAATGTGTTTAAATAGTCTTACGTTAGAGGATGTTATTTACAGTTTTAGCCACGTTAGCTGACAGTTTGATGAACCGGTTAAAGAGGTCCCTCAGTGTAAATTACACATTCAATCGATCATCTTCTAATATAAATGGAAAACAAAAATGTGTCTTTCTTAAAACAAAGTATTTGCAATAATTCAGGTTGGAGTGAGCTTGAGATGTCTCCCAGGGCATCACTGCTGAATATATGCAAATTAGCCATTATTGCCCCTGTCGGCTAAACTCACCTCCAGATCCGCTGGAATGCAATGATGTGTCAGCTTTTTAATATTACAGAGCCACACTAATCCAACAGAGATACAGACTCTTTCGGACTGATTGATCTTCACCAGTGCTTGTCATGGATTAATGTGGCTCTATGGAGTAGGACTTGAAACACCCAGTTTCAGACTAACCAGCAAGCTCATGATGAACCAGAACTCACGAGTGTGTCAGGGGATACAATGGACCAAAAAGCCCCCTTATTAGAATGCTATGGAAAACAAAAATGTGCTTTCATAAAACAGAATGTATTTGCAATAATTTGGGTTGGAGTGAGCTCCGAGATGTCTTCCAGTGCATCACTACTGAAATATGGTCCATTGTAGCCCCTTACACACTCCAATGAGTTCTGGTTCACCATGAGCTTGCTGGGTAGTCTGTAACTATAATATAATAAGTTATAACAAACTGCTGGGCCTTTTTCTTATTAATCCCTGCCAGAGCCCCATGTCTGCCGGCTTCCATCACGTAGCTCTGTCCACTTATGGAAAAGGGCCTCGGCACTTTCTCTATCTTGAGTACAGTGAAGGTGATCTTTAAAGAGAATCTGCGATAAATGTCTATGCTGTATTTATATTTACCTGGGGCTTCCTTCAGCCCCGTGAGGTGTGTGGGGTCCCTCGCCGTCCTAGTCAGCCCCTCCATTCTGCCGCTATCTCCTCCGGTAATTTGGCCGGGTGCACTTTTCTGTGCAAGCTTTGCTTGGCCACACACACAGGCACAGAAAGCTCCTGGGGCAGAGCATGATTGGCCATGACGGACCAGATTACCGGAGGAGATAGCAACAGAACATTGGTGCTGAAGAGGGAATGAGGGACTCCATGCACCTCATGGGCTGGAGAAAGCCTCAAGTTAGTATAAATACAGCAAAGGCATTTATCTCTGGTACACTTTAAGTGCATCTATTTGGTTTTCAAAAAGCATAAGTTATGCTATTAGCGTGAACCGTGGTACATTAATCCTTATTAGTAGCCGCATGTTACCATAGCAACTGTCACTGTACTTGAGTACAGCAGGTCTCACTAATAGTATATCCCACAGTACTTCTTGGCTGAAGTAAGGGTAATATTGCCATGTGCTGTCTGTGCATGGCAATGTTACTGCTGTTATGTGCATCAGCCCCATAATCACATCTAGATAAGGATGACTTCACTTTTTTCCCCAGGTGATTTTTTTCACGCCTTGTCAATAAAATGCCTTCTAAGCCACCAGTATGCACGAAGATACTCAAAATAAATTTGAAAGTTTTCAAAGTACTTTTTTACCTACTTTCTGGTACTTTTTCAGTTAAAACACATTTTAAAGAGAAGATGGAAAATGATCTTCTAGTGAAAAAGTTAATTGCATAGGGGTCAGGATCTGCTTACCACCCACCATATAAGTAAAATTAGTAAGGAAGTGTTATTTATCTGTTGATGTGGGCACTTAGGAGTTAAATTCTATGTTTGTTAAAATAATAATCAAACACCATTTTCTATGTTTAATGCAACACATTATTTTATTCTGCATACCTTAATTCGGGGCTCACAGTCACACAGCCTATCTATCTATCTATCTATCTATCTATCTATCTATCTATCTATCTATAGTCCCTCCTTAATCGTTACACCTTGGGGTAGCCATGTTGCTGCTAGTAATTCAGTTAGTGCAGGTGTTAAAATAACTAGCAGGACCTTAAGCTTTGTGCTGCTGATTTGTCATGCAGGAAGATAACATAACAAACACAGTATACAGATCCCTGGCAAGAAAAGTGCAGTTTTTTGCTTACAGTTGGTTTTGGAAATTATAGCTGGCTGCCAATGGAAACAGAAGCCATTTTAGTAACTTTAAATTGCAGAAACATTGGTACAGCACCAATACACATTTTTTTTTAATCAAGAATGGGATTTCACCAGCATGCTTTCTGTTGTGTGTTTATTTAGGTTCTCTTTAAAATGAAAGCCCTGAATTTCAGACTTCAGTAAAGTGAGGTCTATTAGAGTGTCTCTGGGTTTGTTGCGGCTGCTGTCTTCATAAAGTTGTGAGGGATCTCTTACCGCTAGGAAGTAAACCACAAAAAATTCACCCTGTTTTTATAGTTAAGTGGGGGATAGATTAGAGCTACTCTTGTGTCACGCTTTTCCCTCTGTCTGATTTCACTTTGTAAAGTTTGCTTTGTATTTATTTATCTCATATCTCTTTCTTCTAGGCTAGATGAAGCTGTAGGGTCTATTCAGAAGGAGAAAAATATGTATAAAGAAATAGAAAATTACCCAACATGTTATAAGGTATGGAGTGGTGTGAGGTGCACTAAGCTTCTGTCCGAATATTGAGCAGCAATGTATACTATTAAGTGGTATGAGCACTCCTCCCAATCTACAGTGTAAATTACTTATCTACTTGCTATTGGGCAGATCACTAAACAGATTAGGGGGTATCGCCTCCCTCAGCAGTCATATACAAAATAGTCCGTATAGCGCTCACTCCTCATAAATTAACAGTCCCAATTAGTGCCTAAAAACAGTCCCACAACTTCAACAGTTGAATCCAGTCACAAGTAATGTAAAATACTCTCACGATGTTGGTGACTGATTTAATTTACAGATAAGCAAAACTGGTATTTTTTTTTTCAGATGAATCTCGCCCCAATGATCTCCCTTCTTCCTGTATATGACTCAGAAGGAAAAAATAGAACACAACATAGCGTAATCCAGTTTTTCTTCCGGAATACGTCCCTTTCACCAACACCTTCCTCGTGCAACCCTCTTTGTGTATTACGCAAACCGTGCTTTGAATATCAGATAAAATACAGGCTCACCGGATTAAATTGCTGATTTAACCACAGATCAGCATAACAGGGTTAAAATGATCCTTCTTAGATCCCAGCATTCAAGTTTCCTCTCATGTATTTCCTCAAAAGAAAACAGGACAAAACATAGCATAATTCAGTTCAGACACTATGTCCAAACCACCATTCACTAAATCTGTGAGAGTGTGTGCACCTCTACATTCTTCCAAAATTGAGTGCACCCCTCCACAGTGGTCACCAACACTACTGTGGTAGAAATGCAAGCTCACCACAACAATTTGCTGACCAGACCAGTGTTCGTTTTTCTCGTATGCATACACTTCACAGTGTAGATTGCTGACAGGCAACCACTTTAAAGGCGTTTGAGGAACTTGACCCGTCCCCTCGAGGTAGATTCAGATGTCGCTCTCTTCAGAGAGCTCTTCTTGACACGCCTTCTTTATAGTTCTCACCAGAGTAGGAGTGCAGCCAGGCTATATGACTATTGAGCAGTAATGGGTGAAAGATTTTATCGTGCTAACTAACATTTCTTTGGGCAAAGGCCGGTAGGATGACTATATGGTCAATAATCAGCTTGGAGATTTTTATTGTATATTATGCGACCCTATCATTCAATTTTAAGATCTTTAAAAGCCAGGAAATAAAAACTAAATATATGTGTAACTGTTTTTTTTTTCTGTTTGCCATTGTGTTTAGAAAACCATTGCCCAGGTTTTAGTACATCTACATAGGAATGATTATGTGGCTGCAGAGAAGTGTGTCAGAGAAAGTTACAGGTATGTGATTTTATTTTTAGATCAAATTTTCATCAATTTTTGAAATATCTCTGGTCAGCACTGCTGATCTCTGCTTTATTGCAAACATAGGCATACATATATATTCACATATGTGATAGTGATTGTGTACATAAAGGGATTGCACATAACCTTACAATGCTGGAGAGGTGGTTGGCGGTGGGTGCTGGGCTGCCTGCCTCCGTAGAAGCGCAGGCAGTGCAAAATGGCTGTCAGGCTTCAGTGCCTAGCACCCACCGCCATACACCTCTCCACCATTGTACCGGTATGTGCAATCCCTTTATGGACACTATCACATATGTGAAGGTCCTGTATGTGTATGTATGCAATACAGCAGCAATCAGCAGTGCTGACTCTATTCTCCACTTCTTGCTTCAGAGACCACTTGTGCTGGTCAGAGCACACTGAATCTGCTCTAGGGTACAAAGTGGCTGCATACTAACTCCCTGCCTCCCTACTGCACCAAACGATGTAGTGCCAACACCTTCTTTGCTCTTTTTGAAATATCCTTCCTACACCTGTTAACGTGTACATGTACCATTTTGTTATTACTTTTTACTAAAGTGAAGAAGATGCGTCTCGTCACTGAATAACCGTATACTATCTTCTTACCGGTTTATAAGCTGCATATAGCTATTTATCCTCTAATCTCACCACGTATGATGGCAGCAATCTAATATCTGTATAAGCCACTCCAAGTACCGGTCCTGATATTTTTTAGGGAGAAAACTGATCAGATTGGCTAACTTCTTTAGTAGATACAATCTAGACCCGGAGATGGAGGGTGCACAAACAGAAATTGTGACTTTCATTTCATATGCTTTAAAATAGCACATTATGTATACATCAGACAATTCAGTCTAGTGCCTGGCTCTTCAGCAGTTTCCATTAATGTGATTAGCTGGTAGGATTCTTAAACTTTGCTGTTATTTGGAGTGATTGTTGCACAGTTTGGAATCCGCATTGCCAATTGATGGAATTTTGCAGTGTAAGCATTTTTACACGGTTCCTGCTTCTGTCCTAAAAGTGTTATTAGGTGCAACAAATTCTTACACAGAGAGCTTTTTCATTAAATTACTTTGTTTTGTTTATTTAATAAATCAATATTAATTCAATTGAGTGACCTTGTCTGCTATAAAAACAATTTAGCAGACTACTAGAGTGCACCAGTGGTAATGGACACATGTCTATTTCTGGGCATTGTTTCGGGGTCAGAAAACAGAAGTCAGCAAAATATTTTGCATATCTTGGCCAATAAAGTTTGAAATAAGAGCAGTATTTTTCCTTTGTCACTGCAGCCATAAATTCTACTTGCACACTTCAATTCCACTTTCCTGTTCGATATTCCCTCTCTGCCATTTGCAGCATTATTTCACTCTCAACTTTTTGGACCAAGCTGCAGAATCTGCTGTTTCATGGGACCTTTCATCTTACCTTTTCTGAAAAATTCTGGATGTTATATGCAAAACTAATATAGTATTGCCAAGTTATATCTGACAGCTGCAGAAGATCCTAAGGCTGGATGCACACTTGTCTACCAGTTTTCTTCGTCAGTTTTTCTGCATGAGTGGTATGACAGCGCTGCATTGCTGTCAATTGTTTTTTATGCATATGAAAATTGTGTGAGCTAGCCCAGTGATTAACATTAGTTCTCTGTTTTCCTGTGCAGAAAACGCACAGAAAAACTGACAAGTGTGAACCCAGCCTTAGCTTAAATTGTTTTATCCCTGCCTCTGAGCCCATTTGCATTAAAAGATTAGCCACAGCATGATAACCTTTAGTGGAAAAAAAATATTTATTACAGTTTATGGAAATCCTAAACAAAAACCTGAAGTTTTTACTTGGATTCACTTTGCTGGATGCACTGAAACCTGTGTTCACACAGGCTTAAAGTGGATCCCAGATGAACTTTTACTCATTGCATAATTGTGCTCCTTTCCTATTGTTTATAGGGCATTCCTCAAGCCAAATACTTTTTTGTTTTTGTTTTAATACTCTAATTCCCTATAAACTAAACAAGCCATGCCCACAGGTTTTCAGAGAGCCAAGGCACTTTCAGACAGTAGCAAGCGCTCAGTCTGGGCAGGAGGAGGGGGAGGTATTACTAGCCAGAGGTTTCAGAGGAGGAGGGAGGATTAGGTATTTTTTGCTCAAGATACAGATAAGCCTGCCTTGGTGTAATGTTTACAAACAACATGGCTGCTGTCATTGTATCACAGGAAGAAATAATCATATTCTAGTAAAGCTATTTGCATCTAGATTTGCTGTGTAAACTATCTAAACTTTAGATAAGATATATAGACAAGTTACTTGTTATAGTTAGTTTTTTCATCTCTGATCCGCTTTAATAAATAAATACGTAATAAAGACTTTTCATTGTGTTTATAAATTCTGGCCTGCTTTAACACTAGGCAGTCCTGTTTACGTTTCTTCACAACAATAAAAGAGATGAATTTCTCTTAAGTTCATTTCTCTTAATTTCTCTTCACACAATATGCTTTCTGGCTTTACTGGCATTTCAGTGAGAAGTCTGAATGTCTAATATAAACAAAATGTTCTGGCTTCTGCAAGTAAAACAATCTTATGAAAGTTTTTCCCACAATCCTTCAGGGCAAGGTGAGACGTTGCCCCACCCAAACGCAGGAACAAGCAGCACTTCCCCTATAAAACAATCACATGGTTAGTCCACCCTCAGTGCTGTTTGTTCCTGCGTCCAGGCAGGTCAGCATCTCCCCTGGGAGTTGGATCTGTGTGCTGGGCTGCAGGTTTGAATTCCCGTGGGTGGCTGAGACTGTGGAACTGAGGCAGTCTGGCCTTCTACCCCATGCTGGATACTTTGTGGGTAGCCTACCTTTCTCTCCCAAACTGATGGGGAGCAAGTGTGGAGGGCGCAATTTCCCCGGACTGTCGGTGATGGAGGCGGCAGGAGGTAAAGACTGCAGTGGCAGAATAGGCTGTTGGTGGCCATCAGGTACGCCGTGCTGACCGTTGGCTGCTGTGGTAAGCGTGCAGCCGTGTCGGCGGCTGGTCCAGGCGGCCAATGGTTCGCATGGAACTTCCGGTATGCGTAACTTCCGGCGGGTAAGCCGGAAGACGCTCTTTATGCCAGCGTCTCTATGGTGCTTCGGTCCCCGCCTCGTGTGACGTCATAGGCAGGAAGTTTAAAGGGAGGAAGCGCGGGCTGAGTAGGTGCTTTCATTTGAGACGGCGTTTTGTGCTGGACAAAAGCATGTCAGCATCTGACAAAACGGACAGCACCTCAGCCGCCCAGAAGGTGAGATGGTGGGGTCATTCTCTTTCTGTGGCTATATATATCTTATGATGGGAGTTGTATTTGCTCAGTATGTGCACATGTAGGAGTATGCTATATACTTGGCAATTGTTAAGAAAATGATTCTTAAAGTTACAGGGGGTTCATTATTTTGCCATTTGCTTTATTTTTCTAGGCAAAATCTGGAGAACCGTCAGAAAGGCCAAAGCCTCCTACTTATAAAAGATGTCCTGTTTGTAATATAAAAATTCCATTGCCATATGCTAAAACTTTGTGCCAATTATGTATGGAAAAAGTTTTGGGGGAACAGCCTGGGTCGTCCATTCAGGACACATTACAGGCTTTTAGAGAGGAAATCAATGCTTCTTTAGCTTCTTTCAAATCCTCCATTGTAGAGGCAGGTACATCATCTGCTCAGGTTGTTTCTGAGCCTGCTTTACCCGATAAAGATGGTCAGGAACCAATTGAAGGTGAAAATAGTTCAGAGGAATCTGAATCCAGGGAATTGGAGGCAGAATCTTCTTCAAGGTTTAAATTCCGCATCGAAGATACTGAGACATTAATCTCAGCAATCTATGAAACATTAGAATTAAATAAAGACGTAATTTCAAACTTGTCATTACATGATCAACTTTATAAAGGTATGGAAGAAAAAGAAGGCCTTGTTTTTCCTGTACATAAAGCTATTAAACAAACAATTGTGAAAGAATGGAATGAGCCTGAAAAGAGACTTTTGTTGTCTAAAGCCATTAAAAGGAGATTTCCCCTTTCGGCTGAAGATACAGCTCTCTGGGACAAATGTCCGAAATTAGATACACCCTTTTCTCAAGTAACCAAACAGGGGGATTTGGCTTTTGAGGATTTGGGAGATTTAAAGGATCCTATTGATAAAAAGATTGATGCTTATCTTAAAAGGTCCTGGGAGGCCAGTGCGGCTACATTTAGGCCCGCTGTGGCTGCAACTTGTGTATCCAGAACGTTGGAGCTCTGGATAAATCAATTAAAAGCTAGTATTTTAGCTGGTGCTCCTATGGAACAAATATTGAATTCCATTACTATTCTTACAAAAGCGGCTGCCTATTTGGCAGATGCGTCAGCAGAGATTGTCAGGTTTACTGCAAGAACGACAGCTCTGGTGAATGTAGGCCGCAGAGCATTATGGTTGAAAATGTGGGACGGAAACTTAACGTCAAAGAATAGACTTTGTGGAGTTCCGTTTACAGGAGATTTACTGTTCGGTCTAGAGTTAGATTTGGC
Source organism: Hyperolius riggenbachi (assembly GCF_040937935.1). Taxonomy (NCBI): domain Eukaryota; kingdom Metazoa; phylum Chordata; class Amphibia; order Anura; family Hyperoliidae; genus Hyperolius; species Hyperolius riggenbachi. Next base: position 307,142,653 of record NC_090650.1, on the reverse strand, counting down.
TCTGGAGAGAACGGCTAATAAGAAGAAGGTTTTTCCGAAAAAACAAAAACAGACTCCTAAAAAGAGGTTTTTTCGGAAGCCAGCAAATGAGCAAAAGGAATCTTTTAAGGATCAAAGAAAAGGTAAAAGATGGACCTTTGATAGGTCTGCGAGAGGGGGATTTAAATCCAAAAACCCTGAAACACAGCCTAAATCACAATGACTCCTTCAAGGCGGTGGGGGGAAGATTAAGGTACTTCACTCTAAAATGGTCTCTGATGTCAAGAAGTCCATTTATACGACAACTGATAAGATTCGGTTATCGGATAGAATTTTGTCATCCTCCACCGTCAAAATTTGTGATCACAAGATCTCCAAAAGAGCCAGATCTGGTTCTAGAGACTCTCAGAATTCTAGAAAATATGTTAAGTCAGAAAGTGATAAGAATGGTTCCGAAAGTGGAACAAAAGGAGGGATTTTACTCCACAATTTTTCTTGTAAAAAAACAGTCAGGCAAATACAGACTGATCCTAAATCTAAAAAAGTTAAATCCGTTCATGAAAAAGAAAAAATTCAGAATGGAATCAATTTTTTCCGTGAGAGATCTTTTATTTCCAGGGGCCTTTATGGCATCACTAGATCTCAGAGACGCATATTGGCATATTCCAATCCACAGGCAGTCCCAAAAATTTCTGAGATTTGCCGTAAGAGTAAACGGAATTGTAAAACATTACCAATTCGTTTGCCTCCCATTTGGAATCACTTCTGCCCCAAGAATTTTTACCAAAGTTCTAGGAGAGGCATTGATTCCTTTAAAGAGACTCCGTAACAAAAATTGCATCCTGTTTTTTATCATCCTACAAGTTCCAAAAGCTATTCTAATGTGTTCTGGCTTACTGCAGCACTTTATACTATTACAGTCTCTGTAATAAATCATCTTATCTCTCTCTTGTCAGACTTGTCAGGCCTGTGTCTGGAAGGCTGCCAAGTTCTTCAGTGTTGTGGTTCTGCTATGAACTCCCCCTTCCAGGCCCCTCTCTGCACACTGCCTGTGTGTTATTTAGATTAGAGCAGCTTCTCTCTTCTCTCTTATCTTTTACAAGCTGGATAAATCGTCCTCTGAGCTGGCTGGGCTTTCACATAGTGAGGAATTAGAGACAGGGGCAAAGCTGTTTGCAGGAAGAAAAGAGCAGCCTGAAACTTCAGTGCATGAGAGATGCAGGGGGAAAGAAACACACAAATGATCTCTTGAGATTCAAAAGGAAGGCTGTATACAGCCTGCTTGTGTATGGATGTATTTTCTATGTGTGGACATACTGTACATCAACCTACTTCCTGTTTTGGTGGCCATTTTGTTTGTTTATAAACAAACTTTTTAAAACTGTTTTTAACCACTTTTAATGCGGCGGGGAGCGGCGAAATTGTGACAGAGGGTAATAGGCGATGTCCCCTAACGCACTGGTATGTTTACTTTTGTGCGATTTTAACAATACAGATTCTCTTTAAGACAAAAGTCAATTCAGATCATTCCATATCTGGACGACTTGTTGATTCTAGGAAGATCAGTACAGGAAATGGAAAATCATTTAGAGATGGTTTCAGATCATCTCAGATCTCTAGGATGGATTGTAAATTTGGAAAAATCCATGCTTATTCCAAAACAGGAGACAGTGTTTTTGGGAATGATTATAGACACAACAAGACAAATGATTTTTTTGCCACCGGAAAAAATAACAAAATTGATATTGGCAATACAGTCCTTAATAAAGGATCCAAGTGTATCACTCAGAGACATATCTCGAGTGCTGGGTCTAATGACTGCAACAATTGTGGCAGTGCCGTGGGCATTAGCACATATAAGACGGTTGCAGAAGTGTCTGTTGGAAAATTGGGACGGACGTCCCCAGACATTAAACTTAAAAATTACGATTCCACAAATGGTTGTATCATCTCTGCTATGGTGGTTGGACGGGATAGGCAGAGTTTGGAAAGAACCAGTGGAAAAGATCCTTACCACGGACGCGAGTGCGTGGGAATGGGGAGCTCATGTAGGGCACCTAGCGGTCCAAGGAAAGTGGACCAAATGGGAATCCCAAAAGTCATCCAATTGGAGAGAGTTAACAGCAGTAAAATTGGCTCTGCTAAAAGTACAACACGAGATAGCCAGCTGCCATGTGCTGATTCAATCAGACAATGTGACAACCGTAGCGTTTATAAACAAACAGGGAGGTACGAGATCCCAGTTGTTACAAGAGATGGCAGAACAGATTTTTTCATGGGCAGAAAAGAACATATTGTCCTTGAAAGCAGTACATCTAAAGGGTACTTTGAATGTGGAGGCAGACAAATTGAGTCGCAATCAGTTGCTGGCCTCAGAGTGGTCGCTCAACAGGGAGATTTTTGCAGAAATAGTGGCAAAATGGGGGCTTCCAGACATAGATCTCTTAGCCACGGAAGAGAATGCGCAGGTTCAGAAGTATTTTTCACTAAACCAGAGAGACAATTGTTTAGCGGTAAATGCATTCAACCAGAATTGGGAGTTTCCGCTGTTGTACGCTTTTCCTCCATTGAATCTGATTCCAGCAGTAATCAGCCAGTGGAGAAATTGCAGAAGGAAATTAATATTGATTGCTCCCTTCTGGCCAAGGAGAAGTTGGTTTGCAACTCTGAAGTCTCTAGTAGTAGAGGAGCCTTGGATACTCCCAAGCAGGTCAGATCTACTGTATCAGGGTCCGCTATGGCACCCTCTCCCAGATCATCTGAATCTGGCAGTGTGGATCCTGAACTAAGGTTACTTAGAGGATTGGGGGTGTCAGACAAAGTGGCATCTACTTTGATTAGTAGTCGCAAGCTGGTTACTAGAAAAATATATATGAAATACTGGAGAACATTTCATTCTTGGCTGAAAAATTCAAAATTTAATAGCTTGTCAATCCCAGCGGTTCTGGAATTTCTTCAGGAAGGCTGGGATAAGAGTATCTCAATAAGTACACTGAAAGTACAAGTGGCAGCACTTTCTGCTTTTTCTGGGTTGCCTTTGTCTTCCTCACCTTTAATTATAAGATTTTTTAAGGCCTTGTCCAGGAAGTCTCCGATATTTAGACCTTATGTGTCTCCATGGGATCTATCTATTGTGCTCAAAGGATTATGTAAAGAACCGTTTGAACCTCTGGAACATTGTTCCCTTAGATTGCTCACATTGAAAACGGTGTTTTTAGTGGCAATCACTTCAGCCAGGAGAATTAGCGAAATTCAAGCGTTATCTGTAAAGAATCCATATTTTCAGGATTTCCAAGACAGAATTGTATTACAAACTGATCCTAAATTTTGCCCAAAGGTTATGTCCAAATTTCATAGATCTCAGGAAATTGTACTTCCTACTTTTTGTGTCAATCCAAGGTGTGAGAAAGAGGAAATTTTTCACACATTAGATGTTAGAAGATGTGTTATGGAATATCTAAAAAAGACATCTGAAAGACAGATTCTTTGTTTACGTTGTTTTCAGGGAAAACAATAGGGCAGAGGGCGTCAAAATCCTCTATTGCTAATTGGATAAAATTGGCTATTGTTGAAGCATATAAGGCAATGCAATTAGAAGCTCTGGCTTCATTCAAAGCTCATTCGACTAGAGCAGTGGCAGCATCATGGGCCAATAATACAGGGGCTTCACCAGAACAGATCTGCAAGGCAGCCACGTGGTCAAGTTTCTCGACCTTTATTCGACATTACCGAATTGATGCAATTTCAGCTCATGACCAAGCGGTTGGAAGGAAAATTCTCCAAGCGGTGGTCCCACCCTGAGGTTGTATTACTTGTTAATCGTCTCACCTTGCCCTGAAGGATTGTGGGAAAAAATCAGAGTTAGTACCTGCTAACGCTGTTTTGAACAATCCTTCAGGGCAACGATCCCACCCGGGTGTTTATTGTCTATGTCAGATAGTAGCACGTATGTGGGTTAGTGGATGTTCACCTGTCGGGTACTTGGGTTAAAAGCACTGAGGGTGGACTAACCATGTGATTGTTTTATAGGGGAGGTGCTGCTTGTTCCTGCGTTTGGGTGGGGCAACGTCTCACCTTGCCCTGAAGGATTGTTCAAAACAGCGTTAGCAGGTACTAACTCTGATTTTCACTGTCTGAAAGTCCCAGAGCAGTATTTTAAAGAAGCATCGCATGAGCAATCCGTGCACATGGGGCTGGAGGAAGCCCCAGGTATGTATACAACTTTTTTTTTTTTTTTTTTTTTAATCTCTGGTACACTTTAAAACTCAGACTAAGGGCTCTATTCCCCAAAACTTCACATAAATGACTTGCTTCTCACGTAATTGATAAAAAAAATAACCTTCAGTACATTTACAAGCAAAATACACACCCCTCAAAGTGAGTTGTTCCAGATTTACTTCATTTCAATATTACTTTTCTTACATTTATGATATTATAATTTTGCTTTTTGGAAGCTTAAAAATGTAACATAGATAAGGGGAAAACCGAGGAAAACTGGTGAAAAAGCTTTGTGAATCATGCCCTATATGTTGTGAGGCGAGTCAAATAATGACCTAAAGGTGGAAATACACGGGTCGACCGGCGGCTCGATTAGCCGCCGGATCGACCCCAGCCGCGTGCGCGCGGAGCGAGCGGCTTGATCGGGCCAGCTGAATATTGTCAGCTGGTCGATACACGGTACAGAAATGTACCGTGTATCCCCAGCATAAGAAGCTACTGATGCAATGAGAGAGGAGAGGCTGGGAATATTACCCCAGAATTTGACTGGTCAACATTACCAAAAATGACAGATCACTCATCTTGGCACTGGCTGATGCTATTACAGCAAGAAGCACATCTGTAGTCTGTAGTTGGCATATATATCTATACAGGGAGTGCACAATTATTAGGCAAGTTGTATTTTTGAGGAATAATTTTATTATTGAACAACAACCATGTTCTCAATGAACCCAAAAAACTAATATCAAAGCTGAATATTTTTGAAAGTAGGTTTTAGTTTGTTTTTAGTTTTAGCTATTTTAGGGGGATATCTGTGTGTGCAGGTGACTATTACTGTGCATAATTATTAGGCAACTTAAAGAGACACTGAAGCGAAAAAAAAAATATGATATTATTTGTATGTGTAGTACAGCTAAGAAAACATTAAGATCAGATACATCAGTCTAATTGTTTCCAACACAGGAAGAGTTAAGAAACTCCAGTTGTTATCTCTATACAAAAAAGCCATTAAACTCTACGACTTTCAAAGTCGTGGAGAGGGCTGTTTTCTGACTTTTATTATCTCAAGTGTTAGTTAACTATTTACTTTTTCTCTGCCAGAGGAGAGGTCATTAGTTCAGACTGCTCTGAAAGAATCATTTTGAATGCTGAGTGTTGTGTAATCTGCACATATTAGAGAATGTTGCTGCGAATCTTCTAGTAATTATTCATAGTAAACAACCAATTCATTATATCATATATTTGTTTTCACTTCAGTGTCTCTTTAACAAAAAACAAATATATACCCATTTCAATTATTTATTTTTACCAGTGAAATAAATATAACCTCTCAACATTCACAAATATACATTTCTGACATTAAAAAACAAAACAAAAACAAATCAGTGACCAATATAGCCACCTTTCTTTGCAAGGACACTCAAAAGCCTGCCATCCATGGATTCTGTCAGTGTTTTAATCATTTCACCATAAACATTGCGTGCAGCAGCAACCACAGCCTCCCAGACACTGTTCAGAGAGGTGTACTGTTTTCCCTCCTTGTAAATCTCACATTTTATGATGGACCACAGGTTCTCAATGGGGTTCAGATCAGGTGAACAAGGAGGCCATGTCATTAGTTTTTCTTCTTTTATACCCTTTCTTGCCAGCCACGCTGTGGAGTACTTGGACGCGTGTGATGGAGCATTGTCCTGCATGAAAATCATGTTTTTCTTGAAGGATGCAGACTTCTTCCTGTACCACTGCTTGAAGAACGTGTCTTCCAGAAACTGGCAGTAGGACTGGGAGTTGAGCTTGACTCCATCCTCAACCCAAAAAGGCCCCACAAGCTCATCTTTGATGATACCAGCCCAAACCAGTACTCCACCTCCACCTTGCTGGCGTCTGAGTCGGACTGGAGCTCTCTGCCCTTTACCAATCCAGCCACGGGCCCATCCATCTGGCCCATCAAGACTCACTCTCATTTCATCAGTCCATAAAACTTTAAAAACATCAGTCTTGAGATATTTCTTGGCCCAGTCTTGACGTTTCAGCTTGTGTCTTGTTCAGTGGTGGTCATCTTTCAGCCTTTCTTACCTTGGCCATGTCTCTGAGTATTGCACACCTTGTGCTTTTGGGCACTCCAGTGATGTTGCAGCTCTGAAATATTGCCAAACTGGTGGCAAGTGGCATCTTGGCAGCTGCACGCTTGACTTTTCTCAGTTCATGGGCAGTTATTTTGCGCCTTGATTTTTCTACACGCTTCTTGCGACCCTGTTGACTATTTTGAATGAAACTCTCTTGATTGTTCGATGATCATGCTTCAGAAGCTTTGCAATTTTAAGAGTGCTGCATCCCTTTGCAAGATATCTCACTATTTTTGACTTTTCTGTGCCTGTCAAGTCCTTCTTTTGACCCATTTTGCCAAAGGAAAGGAAATGCCTAATAATTATGCACACCTGATATAGGGTGTTGATGTCATTAGACCACACCTCTTCTCATTACAGAGATGCACATCACCTAATATGCTTAATTGGTAGTAGGCTTTCGAGCCTATACAGCTTGGAGTAAGACAACATGCATGAAGAGGATGATGTGGTCAAAATACTCATTTGCCTAATAATTCTGCACTCCTTGTATATATTGAACAGTCTTCTTTTTATTTTGGTACAGGTGGTTTTTTTTTTTTTTTATCCTACCTCTTCATAGTAGTGTAAGAAGCTCCATGCTTTTGCATTTATTGTACTGGTTTAATTCTAACATTCCCCATCTACACTTTTGCCCACATCAGCAAATGTACTTGGACATAACAACAACGGATTCTGATTGTAAATTGTCTATTTGGGATCTCCGCTTACCAATGTTCCCATGCATTGTGAAGATTAGATTGTTGGAACTTTTTGTTTTCAAGGTTTTCCTGAAAATGTGCCGTTTTCAGTGTACTCCGTGAGCTGCTACGGACGAGTCATCAATATTGATTGCTTTAGGTACCTTTTTTTTAGTTGAATCATAAATATAACTTTAATTTGCATTTTGGTCAGCTGAGAAATATTTCACCAGTCTCTTAACCTGTGGATGTTTTTTTTTTCCCTCTGGCTCCACTTTGAAAAGAAAAATGAGTCCCTACCAAATCCGCCCCCCCCCCCCCCCCTTCCCCAAACCACTTCAGTGGTGGTGCCCTTCTTAGATTCTCTCCTGCTCCAATGCTTGTTCATCCTCATTCCATGCTGGCTCTATGTCTGCTGGAACTCTGCACACTGCATGTTATCCTGCTACTTACAGAAAACAATGGGAAGTAGAGAGCGGCGGGCTGTTGAGGATGGACGAGCATCAGAGCAGGTGAGACTGTAAAGACCTACTGCTACGCCCATACTTGGACACAGGAGGGGGTGAGGGTCATAGGCGAGGGAGGAAATTGGGCTCCCTCGCCAGCTTGAAATAATCAGCCCAGGCGAAGGAGGTGGCCTGGGGAGAAAACGCCTCCCTTCCCCTCCCGACACCCCAGGGAAGTGCTCTGTTGTGCCGCAACTCACACTTTGAGATTCTAGGTCTTATGCATATACAAATAACTTACAGTTGCAGGTTAGTATGATTTCCAACATACTATAATATTAACAAGAAATGAATGCCTTTCCTATTGCCAGCATTGTTTAAATTGTTAGATGAAAGTTTTTGTTGCTGTACACTGTGCAGTGTTGTTACGTACATTGTTGCTTTAGTATTCCAGGTTTCAGTGGGAGTGAGGATTGCACTGCACTAGAACAGCTACTGGAGGGATATGATCAGCAGGATCAGGATCAAGTGTCCGATGTCTGCAACTCGCCTCTCTTCAAATACATGGATAATGATGTAAGTCTACACGTGATCCGTATGATCCATATTTCATTGGCTCCTTACCCTGAGATTACTGTGGGCCAATTATAGTAATCATTCGGGAAAGTAAGGAAGGGGTGGCTTTGGTCCTTCATAGGCAGAGCCGTCTGGTACATAAAGGTTGAAGAGGCCATCACCATACCAGTATGTACATACTGTATATTTTGGGGGATTTTTTTTTCTATATTTGTGTCATAATTGAAACATTGTAGCAGGAGCATAAGTTTGTATTTCAGCTATAGTCTATACATATCTACTTGTTTAGATAATGTATATTTCAAATCTCAGCTAACTCACCTGCATTGTCTTAAAATATGTAAAAGGAAGTCTCTGATATCTGTGAGTTGTGTGGCTAAAACTAGACTCAAGGCCCTTTGCAGACTTTCAAAGCAACTGGCTTCAGCTTGATAGCAAAAGTGATACCCTGATATATGCAGCTGGTTTATCGAATCCACAGAGATCTCGGGGTAAATTGCTTGTCTTCAAAATAAAAATGACATCATTGTGTAAGAGTTCAAATATGTTTGGGGGGGATATATTATATAGCATTGGATACCCAAATAATTTTTATTCATTATAAACACAGTCTATATCGTGGCCCTCCAAATGCTTCTGATCCTACTGGAAACGTCACCACACCACACACGGTGCTCACTCACCTGGGAGGATTACAGACCAAACTGTCTTTGGACATTTAAAGATCATCTTTCTGGTCTCAAATGGCTAAATGCAAGCAGTTGATCCTGAATAGCAGTCTCCGCCCATACACCAGACTGCTATTCAGTATCAACTGCTTGCCGTTAGCCATTTGAGACCAGAAGACTTATCCTTAAATGCCCAATGACCGTTTGGTCTGTAATTTTGCCTGGTGAATGAGTGAGCATCGCGCAGGGTGTGGTGACGGATGTTTCCAGCAGGATCAGAAGCGTTTGGAGGACTAGGCTATAGCACCAGGCTGTTTTTATTGTGTCTATATCTGCATTGGATTAAGCACCAGTGCTTTTCTGGGCAGCTTCATTTTGGAAAAACAAGTGCACTTGTCTTACACGTTTTTTTTTTCCCTCCATTGTGTTCTGTCATAGTATGCTAAGCTGGCATTGAGCTTGGGTGTGCCTGGTGGTGGGACAAAGAAGAAGTCTCCAGCCACCCCACAGGAAGGGTCGGCAGTTCCAGCTCAGGGAAGCTCTCATGCTGAGGAAGATGATGATGAATATGCAGGAGGACTATGCTAATGCTGCACACTGTCTGCCATGAGTGCACATGTATGTCTCCAGTGTCTGCACCACGCAATGTAAACCTGTACCTCTAGGTGGATCTGTTATGTCCATGACTTGCTTTGTCCGTGCAAAACAGACACTCATTTCCACTTCTGCACATTCTCTCTGATAAGAGCTGCACCAATGCCAATATTTATCAAATGGTATATGGATCAATATTCAACCCCAGGGCAGCACAACTAACAAATACATCTAGAATAAAAAATTACTATTGTAGCATGGAACTTTATTTTGCCATTCAGATTGACAGGTTGCTCTAACCCTACCTGACTCTTGTTTGTACAAATGTGTTTGTTTTTTTCTGTAAGTTACTGGAAGTAATTGTGAAATTGCTATTAAATATTTAATGATGGAGCTGGATGTGACTTGAATTGCTTTTAATATATATTTATATACATAGCTGAATATGCTACAAACCTGTACATTATTTATGATTGCATGCAAGATCACTGTATTGCATTGTAGGAATAAAATGAAAGTTCCCATTAAAGCTTCCTGCCACTTTAGTTGCAGTAGCTGCTCTTTTTAAAATGTTAATACATTTCTGTATGTAGACTTGTAAAAGAGCGGTCAATTGAGATGCTTTTGTATCATTCTTAAATTGGGATTTAATATTAGAGATGATCAATGAGATGAAAATAATTTCTCCTTGCATTCAAATCTTCAGACTATAAGATGCATTTTTTTTCTCCCCCAAACATGGGGGGAGAATGTCAGTACGTGTTGTATTCTGAATATAGGAAAAGAGTGGTGCGGCCGCTGTACAGCCAGGGGGCTGTGGAGGTCACTGTCACCTCCGGTTAACTGCTTCGGCACTCGTCACACGCCCTGGTCGCTGGAAGAGCTGGGGACAGCAGGGGGGGTTTGTGACCCCCAAAGTAACCTCAACCACTTGGCACAGCATCTCTGATGGACGGAGCCGTCACTGGATAGGTAAGAGGGGGCTCCATTGTAGCTGGGATTGTAGTGTAGCTGTGATTGTATCTGGGAGTACTGTATAGCTGGCAGTGTAGCTAGTGTAGCTGGGCAGTCAGCAGGGGTTAGTGTAGCTTAGTGACAGGTTAGGGGGGCAGTTGAAACTGGACTAATCATATGACTGATTGCCAATTTTTTATTGGTTCAAGCTGCATAACATTTACATGAAATTTGAATGCAAATAGAAATGATTTGCATCTCATTGATCATTCCTATTTAATAAAATTTAAAGAAAAAAATAATGGAACATTACTGTAATCTTTAGGAGCTCATTTATAAAGACAATCTGACTTCCTCCCCCCCCCCCCCCATGAAGCTTTTTCTGCTGCTGTCGCTGTGTCTCACACATTATGCTGTTATTTCTCACAAAAATATTTCATTTGTTATTTGTGATATTTGGAGTATTCTGTTTTGTTTTTGTTAGTAAAAATGAATTAACAGTGTCATGTTTGTTACTATTTTCAGTGTTTTTTTTTTTGTGCTGTGTTGTCAGTGAAAGACATTAACAGAGAAATATCCGGAATTTACTATGTTATCCAGATAGTATATTCTGCAAGTTGCGTCATAGGGAAATCTTTTTTTTATGTTTACTGTTAAATTTGTTATACCTTAAAAGAATTAGAGAAATGAATTCACTGAAATGAAATGACAGTCAGTTGTCCAATAATACGAGTGACTGGAGAAGATGATTGAAAATGATGATCAATATTTTAATTTTTAATGCACTATTAAGCTGTGTTCACACTAGGCAAAAACCTTTCTGATTAATGGAGCTAATGGGAATGGATCGTGCACAATGGGGTAGTGGTTAGCGCTCTCGCCTTGCTGCTGGGTCCCTGGTTTGAATCCCAGCCAGGTCAACATCTGCAAGGAATTTGTCTGTGTGGGTTTCCTCCAGGCACCCCAGTTTCCTCCCACAACCCAAAAACATACAGATAAGTTTATTGGCTTCCCCCTAAATTGGCCCTAGACTATGACATATGCACTACATGATATATACTGTAGATGTATGACAATGGTAGGGATAAGATTGTGAGCTCCTCTAAAGGACCAGTTAACAAGACAATATAAACCAGTGTTTTCCACAGAATTTTTTTCCAGCCGGGTGGCATGAAAAAGTAGCTGGGTTGGGTGCGACGGGGGAATTCAGGGCTGGCGCAACTCTGCTTACACTGTAGGTAGAGCAGGAGGAGGCAAGCCGATGACAGCTGGGTGCTCACCTAAAGTAGCTGGGTGATGCACCCGGCTAAAAGTGCATGGGGAGAACAGTGTATACGCTACAGCGGTGCGTAAGATGTTGGCGCTATATAAATACGAAATAATAAAAAAAGAACAGACATGTTGAGCGGATCCGATGCAAAGCAATAGCATTTATTCACATCAGTCCGTTCATTCCGATAAACAGAACACAAGGATGTGCAGTACACAATGCTGGGGGGGGTGAGAAGCCATTGTCACAGAACATACTCGATATACCGGAAACCAGACTTCCCGCCAACTGTATCTGTGACGAAGCATCAGGCTAGTAGGCACGAAACGGTCATCAACCTTTGCTAGACTTGTCAATACCTCTCTCCTTCTGTGGGCAATTTTAAGATGATGAAATAAGCGGATGGTTTTATTACGGGTGTGTAGTGCCCCTGTGACTTTCTGATACAGTTTGCTGCTGCTTTCTTAGTGAGTTGCGCTTTATTTTTTATGAAGCGGTTTTGTGTGCCTACTGTACCCAATTATTTACTTCATGTGAACTCTGTTGTATTTGGATGCTATTTCACATTCCCACTTTGTACAAGACTTTTATATTCTTAGCTTTCATCAGTAGTCTATTTTTAGGAAGCAGGAGAGAAAAGATAGCTGAACTGTAAGTGTAAGCGAATCAGCCAGCAATGCTCGTTGGACAAATCAAAATACAATAGTTGTGGTAGGCAATGCTGTAACTTTTTTTTTTTTTTCCACATGCCTGACCATGGCAGGGCACAAGTTTATTGTTAGCATCCTCTCCTGTCTGCTCAAAAACGGAATAGAAAACTGATGCCAATAGAGCAAACTCATCTTTAATGGAGAACAGATCAGTTTTTACAGGGTCAAGTTGTTATCAGTTAGGCCTCTTTTAGTCTATACACTTAAAAACTGCTGCATTTTTAATTTTCCATAGCAATGCATTGTGAAAAAGCTGTTTAGTTAAAAATGCATGTAATGTAAACGTAACCATAGGAAAACATGGACCTTACCTTGCACATCAGTTGTCCTTTCAGTTGTAACTGATATAGTGAAAAAGAGTGAACCTCAGTCTAACTGCAAAATCTGTAAAGACTGTTTATCATTTAAGTATTTATATAGCGCTGACATATTATACAGCACTGTACAGAATATATTGTCTTGTCACTAACTGACCCTCAGAGGGACTCACAATCTAATCCCTACCATAGTCATATCTCTATCTATCGTGTAGTGCATGTGTCATAGTCTAGGGTCCATTTTAGGGGGAAGCTAATTAACGTACACGGGGAGAACATGCAAATTCCTTGCAGATGTTGACCTGGCTGGGATTCGAACCAGGGACCCAGCGCTGCAAGGCGAGAGCGCTAACTACTACACCACCGTGCTGCCCATTGAAATGTATGTCAGTAGTTCAGGGTGAGAGTTGCATAATATCAAAAACTGACATTCACCTTAGACAATATAAATGTAAAACTGACATGTTTAGTAGCAGGATTATAGAGACAGTTGTGTATTTCTTCAGTTTATTTTTTTTAGGTTTGCTTTAAAGCATATATGTGAACAGTATCCAAGGTTTTATATATATTTGCTCCCTCACAGTGACCCAGGTTAATATATAGTGTATAACATATAGTATATAACGTATAGTATATAGCAGTGGTAGATTGATATTTCTAAAAAAAAAAATATATATATTTCATTTTAATAAAAAGCCATACAATGGAAAACCTCCAATTCCATAGTCTGACAGTAGGAGGTGCTGTTCTGCCAAGTTTGCACCAGAGAATCTGGTCACAGCTGGGGACAACTGATAGATGTTTATGTAGTACATTATAGTATTTGTCATTCATAAGCCACTGATAGGTATTAATTGCTCTTTGTCGCAGTAACATCCTGCTAGTTACATTAGTTGCTACTACTACTTCTTCATTTTATGTTCTAGCTGAAAAAAATCAACTTTTTTTTTTTCACAGGCAACGTTTACTATGATAATGGACAAATCCTATAAATAAAATTTACATATGAACGGTGCAATATTCTATTTATACGCCCATGGAGTGTTTGCAACGGTTTTTGTTTTTTTGTTCCTAAATGTAACTTCAACAATTGAGTGAATAACACACACATTTACTGAGAAATGGCCATTGGCGGCGGGGGCATTTAATACTAATGCACATTCAGTGGTGAACAGGTGAGATATGCACTTGTTAAATCGTGGAAGAGCTGAAGATTCAGTAACGATTAGGATACCATTTTAAAAATACACTGGAGATACTCTTTAAGCACCTATCGCAGAACTGTATAGCCAACGGGATTCTTCTGACAATCAGTGCCAGAACACACATGCAGTATAATCTCGTTATAATGAACTCTGATATAGTAAACATTTGGGTATAGTAAACTTACCTCTCCAGGTCCCAGCCAATCTCTACTATAAGTCTATGGGAGCAATGCCTGGTATAGTAAATTCTAATAAAACTTCTGTAATAATAAACATGTTTTTTTGGCCCCTACGTGATGCTGACTCTGGATATAGTAAACAGTGGGAGGTGTATGTGTCATCTGTCAGTGTGAAACCCATGGTCTGCTGCTCTCTCTTCAGGCTTGTTACAGGTGAGTTGATGCCTGATAACATTTGTGAGGGCCTGTTTCCACTATCGCGAATTCGCATAGCCAATACAAGTGGATGGGACTGTTTCCACTTGTCAGGATTCCTTTGCGTTTTTCTGTGCAGAAAAAATCTGCACGGCAGAGCCATCAGAATTCGCATACCGCTATGCGAATCGCATACAATGTATTTAATAGGGAATTTCGTATGCGGCATTGGTATGCGAATTTTCATGCAAATTTGCATGCAATTTTGCATGGAATCAATGGAAAAGCACACAGGCACTGCCATGGTTAAATTTGCATACATCGCCATCCATGCGAAATCGTATGCGAATTTGCATGAAAATTCGCATACAACCGCATGCAAATTTTTTACCGTGGCGATTCCCACTGCACAAGTGGAAACGGACCCTTAGGCCACATACACAAATCAGACCATAGTCTTTGGAAAATGAAAAATCACAGACCAATCTTACCACCCTTCATGTAGTATGAGAGCCATACCTTCACAGTCTATTCTAGGGAGCTGACCTCCACATCAGAGAAAAATCTTTGCAAGATGCTGCACACACAGATGCTGTACAGACACAACAGATCAGTATCTGCAAAAGATCTGTTCCTGCCAAAAATCCATTCCTGCAAATTGCAATGATAGTATATGAGATCTGCAGATCATCATACACACATGATTTAACTGACATTCATCTGCAGATCAGATCCACCAGGATGGATTTTCAGATCTGCGGATCTGCAGATGAATGTCAGTTAAATCATGTGTGTATGATGATCTGCAGATCTCATAGACTATCATTGCAATTTGCAGGAATGGATTTTTGGCAGGAACAGATCTTTTGCAGATACTGATCTGTTGTGTCTGTACAGCATCTGTGTGTGCAGTATCTTGCAAAGATTTTTTTCTGATGTGGAGTCAGCTCCATAGAAAAGACTGTGTAGAGTATGGCTCTCATACTACATGAAGGGTGGTAAGATTGGTCTGTGATCTTTCATTTTCCAAAGACTATGGTCTGATGTGTGTATGTGGCCTTAGTCAAGAAGAAGGGCACCGGTGCTGAGTATACAGTGTTATACAAATAAGCAGCCTGGGGAAAATGAGGAATAATGCAAACATAAACATAAGGGGAAAGCAGTGTTACCACTTCCACTTTGCAATCACCGATAAAAGTATTGTCACAGTCCTCCCATGGGATTGTATGTACTCCCGGGTATCTCTTCCCTTGTTAGAGATGACTTTTCCGGTAGAGTGTTAGTGCAGTACAGGCTACTTTTACTTGTAGTGCAGATCAGAGCGGGCCTATTCTCTGCAAAACTAAGGAGAGTGTAAAGTCCCGCCTGCGGGGGATTCAGAGCCACTCGCATTACACATGCGAGTGGCTTATCATGATTGGCTGCATTTTGAAGAGAGACTTCATGATTGGCTCGAGTGTGAGCAGAAAGGTTTGCATGACACGCGCTGCAAGCGGAGGTATTGGAGCCACTCACAGGAGGCTGCCACTATTCAGTGACGGCTGCAATTTTTAAGGAGCCATAGATACTGTACTAGTTATTTGACCAGCCTGACTATGCAGCCCTTAGGTATACTTAACGTTGTAGTTCACCAAATGTGCAAGTGCTTGTATTGTACCTCCAATGGGAGGACAGAGTTGGCCCTTTGCAGCAGAGAATATACCAGGGCATGCTTGGCCATTTCTAGGACAATTTCTGATATAGTAAACCACTTTTCCTGGTTCCTTGGAGTTTACTACAAAGAGATTATACGGTATACACACACCCATTGTTCTGCTTCATACTTGTTCTTAGGTATGCTTAGATTGTCTTTTATTGGTTATTGGGCTTTAATCAATATTGCAGTATGTTATACACCACTCACCTGTAATCATGCCCCTGCCACACCCCTTGTCATGCATAGCACAAAGAATTCATAAGTAATACACTGTTTTATCATTCAAACCACACTTTCTATTCATAGTTTTCCTTATCAATTAAAAATAGGACATCTATCATTTTAAAGGATGGGAAGAAGTATAAGTATACTGTAAGCATTAGTATTCTAAAGGTGCGTACACACGCACTACCAGCGGCAAGGACTGGTTCGCCGTACCCTCCCGCTGGGCGGTCTTTTAGCCGACAGTAGCGCTTGTGTACGCGCTGTCGGCGGACTGATAAGGCTGTTTCTGAACGATCCGCAGACCACCCAGCAGAAGGGTCCGGCGGACCCGTCGTTGACGGATGTAGTGCGTTGACATCACATTGACATCTACAGTATATTGCCTAGATCATAGCATAGAGCCATGGATGATATGGCCCTGAACAATAAGTTATAGGTGTGTGCAGTGGATCTGGGTGTGATGTCATAATGGTTTGCATAGTCACTCACAGTTGAAATGATATACTTGCCAATATTTACCAACAGAGATAAGCAGTAGGAGTACACACACAGTAGCTACACTGTAACGGGCTACTCTGTAACACCAGCATGCACATCTTCAAATAGTTTTATTTCACATTTGGTAACAAAAGTAAAAGATGAAGCAAGTTAGCAACATATTTTCTTTCTTTGCCTCTACAGACTGGCCCAACTGAATCTATTATCTATACTAAACAATTTACCGCAAACCTGTAACCAAAAAAAGAAAAGTCACTTGTGTCAGTAGGAGGAAGCCTTTGGATGCTCCACAGTCTTACCCAAATCCTCTGCACAAGGGTAGCTGCACAGCACAGGCGCCAGTGGTTTTGAGCCTGCACCATAGTAAAAAAAAAAAAAAGCTGTGCACAAGCGGCCCCATGCTACTGCGCAGGTGGTACCTGCAGTGCGGCGAGAAATGTTCAACTTCAAGGCCTCGTTCACATCATACGCGCTTTCGTGCCCATTTGGAAGCACGAATGATGTGCTGAAACGCAAGAACGGCAGAATGGCATAGACAGCCCTTCTACCGTTTACATCTACTGCGCTGCACAGCAGTACGATGCGCTATGAAGCGCTTGCGTACCGCTGCTTGCATTTTGTCCGCAAGCACAGAGATGATCCCATCACTGTCAATGGATGGGATCAGCAGCGCATATGGCGTGCGATCGTATGCGTTACGTTCCGATCACACGACCATCTGCGCTGAAGAGATGTGAACGAGGCCTAATGCCAACGCTTGTTCAGAGGGTCCCTGCACAGCACAGGAGGTGCGTAGAGGGACTGGGGAAGCCTCTGGACCATCCAGGAGCCTTCCTCTACTGAGGTAAATATATATTTTTTAAAGGTTACAGGTACCCTTTAAGCTAAATGAAATTGCTGTGTTTGAGGAAGACATTTGCCAGTGTAGCTGGTAGCAACCAATTTGAATATTCTCTCATGTATAAGTAGGGATGATCAATGAGATCCCAGGGATGACAGTTCAGGGGTCAAGCGCTGAACAGACACTTTGCTCTGTGACACGTATTGTCTCTATGGAGAAGGGAGGAAGGAGGACAAAACATCACATGATGGAGTACCTTCTGGTGGGAGGGGTAAAGAGGAAAACAATGTGCTTGGGGGCTGTATTAGTTTTAAACCTCCAGTGTTCTTGAGCTATAAGCCAGAGCTTTCTGTCATGCTGCCCCACCCTGTGGAATGCCTTGCCCGGCGGGTCCAGTGGCTTCAATAGCCTTGATCCCAGTGCTTTGATCTGCCCAGTAGGCTCCCTGTCACTTGACAGGCAGCCTACTGGGCCAATCGAAGTGCGGGGATTGCGTCCATCAAAGCAACTGAACCTGCTGGGGGCTCAGGGTGGTTTCTGTGGAGCGGCCGTTAGTTCGGAGGAGTGAGTGTAAGTTACTAGTGCAGCTAGCGTGCGCAAAGCTTGATGAATCTACCCCACTGTCTGTTAGCTGTAATTGTATTATATAATTTGTCTGTTCACTCACATTACTGAGAAATAACATTTCAATTTTAGATAACTGATAAGAATAGCTTAAAATCCACAGTTCATCCTTAAACTGCTCTGGAGGGATATTCTGTACTGATAATTACTGCAGCTGTCACATAAACTAGATCTTATATCCTGCATTGCCACTAATGGAATCAATAAGGCATTCCATGGCTTTTCGTTTTTATACTTTTCCCCTGCTGTGAACTTTCAGATCAATCTCTTATTAACTGCGCTCTTCTGTGACTTTCTGTAACAAGGAACATCATTGTATTCTCTATAGGAAGGTTTAAGAATGGTACAGATATTTTATTAAGAGAAATGTAATAGTTTCTCGTTGAATGCAGTTTTATGCCTCGGGTGCTTGTTGCCAAATGACATCGGATCACAGATAACAATCTGGCTTTTCAGTTCAGCCCTGCAGGCTGATGAGTTTGGATTAAAAAGTATAGATTTTTGTTCACTAAGGTTTGCCACATATAGACAGTTTTATTACGTGTGACAACTTGCCAATCCTCCTTTCTACAACTGTAGACCTCGGATCTACCATGGGGAGGTTTTTGTTTTTTGGGTGTTTTTTTTAGAAATGTGATTTTGAAGCCTTTAGAGGGCAACTGAATTGTGAGGGCTATGGAGGCTGTCATATTTATTTATTTTTAAACAATACCAGTTGCCTGGCTATCCTGCTGATTATCTGCCTCTAATACCTTTTAGCCATAAACCCTAAACAAGCATATGCAGATTGAGTTTATTTTTTATTTTATTGTCAGATCTGGCAAGGTTAGCTGCATGCTTGTTTCTGGTGTGATTTAGAGACTACTGCATCCATATAGATCAATAGGACTGCAAGACAACTGGTGTTGATTAAGAGGGAATAAATATGTCAGCCTCCATTTTCTTCTCACTTTAGCTAACCACTAACACTAACCTTCCTTTCTCCTGCTAACCTCCCCCTCTACACTCTTAACACTAACCTTCCCCTATCCTTCGGGTCCTATGGGAGAAAAGCACTTTACAAATGGTTTTTTGTTGTTGTTGTATCCGCTCCTGATGCTAACCTCCCCCATTGCTATTGCTGTGACTGGCTACATTGTAGCCAAATTCAATACTTGAACCGAGCGCTGTCCCCACTGCTTCCCCTATAAGGCCAGGGTCGCACTTAGCAGAATTGCATGAGTGTTCCCCATAGAACACATGGGAAAACTCGTGCAATTCTGCTAAGAGTGACCCTGGTTTAAAGGGAACCAGAGATGAACATTTCACACAAAATAAACATATCAGTCGATAGCTTGTAAAGAATAAATGCTCTACCTGATAATTTCGCTGCTCTGGTGTGCCTTTTTGAGTATTTTTTATTTATTGTTGCTCCAGGAAAAATCCAATATGGCCACCGGCTCATACCCATTCTGCTTCCAGGTTATGAGCTGTTCTGGATGTGTTTAGGCTCTATGAGACTATAGACAAGCAGGGCTGCTGCTGCAGCCTTTCATCTGTGTGCTTTATTGTTTTGGTATGCTGTGCAGCTGCCTGTAGGACGTGTCTCTCATAAGAATGAAACTGCATAGATAATAATGATGACTGCGCAGTCAGTGCACACAGATCACACAGCCAAACCTGTCTGTTGTGTCAGAGCTTTTTTCTCGGCAGGAGCATCTCCTCCCTGCCATCAAAACTCTGAGTATGCAAAGCAGGAAAGCTGAGCCAGGAGGGGACGGGCTTGAAAAGACTTCACAGAAGACTGACTCAGCTATAATGATTCCAGGTCAAACCTAGACTGAATGCTATCAGAGCTGATTGAGCAGAGAAGACTGAAACTAAAAGCAGGGTAGGTGTTTACTGTCATGTTCCCACTGATAAATGTAGTAAAATACATGAGGGTGCTTCATCTCTGGTTCTCTTTAAGGCAAGCGCCACTATTATGTGCTATAATTGAAGTTCCCAGCACCCCATAGTTGGAAACTTATTTTGCGGTCTCTGGGTAGCTGGAGAAGAGACAGGTGCCTGTTTGCCAAAAATGCCTGCTTGGCAAAATTCCTCCGCAAGGCATACAGAAACACAAAAAATGGTTACACCTGTGATTAGATTTAAATAGGCTAGCTTATAACGATGATTTTTTTGGGGGTAGAGGGGCAGTGTGCAATAATATGCATGTGGGGTTGTGGCTCTGTAGCTATTCCACTGATATGCATCTTCCTTAGAAACCCTCAGAGGAGAGGGATTAATGCAGAGTAGGCCAGTGTCCCCATTATGGAAATATGTCTTACCATCTTGTTTTATACTAGGAGGGGGCTGAAGGCTAATGTACATTTAAAAATGTACCTGTAACGATTGTGGAACTTTCTCCGTGATCGGCGCACAACGCGTGCGCCGATACGGCGGAAATCCTCCACAAGCGTGTAATTGCAGGAACCCAGCAAAAGGTGCTACGCACCCGTAGAGGGAAATTCCTGTCGGCAGATGGCGCTGAGGAGTGCAGAGGAACCAATCCTCTGTACCTCCACAAATGCCAGACAGGAATTGTATGAAGCGCAGAACGCAATCGCAAGAAAAGCGAATGAGAATGAGCAAAGGGACAGGTTGTATGTGTGTGCGCCAATCTAGTCGCCACCCCGCCACAGCGCACACACAACAGCAGATACGAAACAGAAACACAACCGCAAGAAAGGCGATTGCCAAAAGTGACACAAGGCAGATCAGAACAGAATACGAGGATAGCAAAGGCACAGCAAATCATACAATGAGGAGATACGGAAAATAAACGCTAAATGAACGTGAACACCGCACTCATTCGCTACAGTGCACGCGTTCATGCGCGGTCTCCACGTGATAAGCACAATAGAGACAAGCACGCCTAACTAACCATCGACAGACAAACATGTAACAGAGGACGCAAGCGTTTGCTTAACGGTTACCTCACCGAGCCTCCAGCAAGCGTTCGTAGCTGACAAGACAGACACACGAAAACAAGGACAAGCGAGAGATAGGATCCACAGCACTAGCGAAAGTGGCTAGCGCGATCCAGGAAGACAGAACAGAAGGATCAACAGCACTAGCGCTAGGCGAGTGCGATCCAGGCAGACAGAGTAGCAGAACAGAAGGATCCACAGCACTAGTGAAAGTGGCTAGCGCGATCCAGGTACAGAGTAGCAGAACAGAAGGATCCACAGCACTAGCGGAAAGTGGCCAGCACGATCCAAGGAGACAGAACAGAAGGATCCACAGCGCTAGCGCAAGATGCTAGTGCGATCCAAGAGAGACAGATCAGAAGAGATAGCTGGTAGCAACCGCTGCACCAGCTATACTCCAAGAACAGAGATCAGAACCATTTCCTGTCGACCACCGCTGGGACAGGACAATCGCAACAGAACAAACAAACAGATAAGCAATCCTAACTGCACTAAGGAAACCTGCCTAGTGCAGTTTTCCAGAAATTACTCTAAGCTGATCTTCAAACAGAGAGTAAGGCTGACACCCCTCCAGGAGTGTTACACAGGACTAAATCCTTATGACCAGCGAAGCATTGTGGGAAACACATAGTACTTATAGTACACGCCTCCAATGAATGTGGCCAGGCAATTTGCATGACGTATGCAAATCCCTCAGCAAGCACAAGCTGCAAAACTGACAGAAGCTCTTCTTTCCAGAGTCCTGCAGCATGCAAACCTAAACAATGGTCAAAAAGCTGCCTGCCTGCACAGGCAGCTGAGCAGATCATTACAGTACCTAACTATTACAATGGGTTTTCTACTTTTCTTCAAATTCACTGTGTCATAAGTCTTGCTTACATTTATATTGCATGTAGATTTGGGGATTGACACTGTAAGAACATTTGTTTGTATTTTGCCATCCATCTTGTTTTAAAACACCATTAATGTAAAAGGTATAAGGCCTGGGACCCAATTACACTTTTGGAAAAAAAAGCGCAAAGTACTGCATTCTGTATAGCGATTTCCTGGAGCGATAGCAATTTGCCGGTAATCGCCAGCTATGGGCTCACTCTAGGTAAGTCACAGAAATGCTGCAGGAGCCTTAATTGCGATTTGAGGAATCACAATCACGCCAGTGGAACCACCTGCATAAGCTAACATTACCCTAGCGCTTTTGGAATCGCTGGGGATTGCAAAGTGCTGCTGCCAACTCGCTGCAAGTAGGTCCCAGGCCTAACTGAGCCCTCATTACTGTCCCTGGATTGTATAGTATGGCTGAAAACATTGTCATAGACCATGAAAGAATAAATCATACACAAGACAAACAAGACCTTGCAGCTCTGACGCACAAAGCATTGCATTTATTGTCAAATCAATGTAATTCTAGTTCTTTTAAGATGGTTGGGGTACAAAATGTCCTGTGTTTTCCTAGACAGCTCTATGAATTCTGAGCATTATTAAACAAAACATTTATCCTGTAACACTATACAAGACATAATACAATTATCAGCCCAGTAATGCATAAAAGGATATGAAAGCCAGTGTGCGGTGTAACATTTCTGCTCAGCTCTGGAATTCTTAATAGGTAAGTAAAAGTGATGTCTCAGTTTGAAATGGTGCAATAAATACTTAGCTGGAAGATTTGGAAGGCATGAATAAATACGTCTTTTCAGAGCATTTCCCCTCGCACATAAAAAATGCAGACTTTAGCACTTGAGCGATTGCAGAAATATTCAAATAGTACACTTATGAATGAGGACTTGTACAACAACAAAGTCGGAAACCATCAACACAGTGGCTGAGTAATGATTTTGGTTTCACTTAAAAATAACATGATGGAAATAGACCTCGCTAACCTTGCAAACAACTTAAAGGGGAATTATCCTTAAAATAATAAAAAATAGGGGGACGCATGCGCGGCGCGCTCATGTGAGGATGCCTTCTCTGTGAGCTCCGCTCCCAGACTTTTAAATTGAACTTGAATTTGCACCTTTACTCACCTTACATACTCGCTCTACCATGCAATCAGGCTTCTTAATATGCTGAGAAAGTCCAAGAAGGCAAAAAAAGACTCCCCGCCTCGATACTCCGAAACTATCGCCGGATTTCTGAAATACCTTCATCTCAAGCAGGCCGCAATGGCGGACAAAGCTTCCTCCCACAAAACCTCTGGCTCGCCCGGCTCCACTGCTGCCAAGACAGATTCCAATGACACCTCTTCTTCGGCCAAACGATCCTTAGAAATGAAGGAGCTCTACGAAAATATTAAAAAACTGTTTCGAGCTGAACTAGCCACTGCGGTGCATCACCACCACTATCCACGAAGTAGGCTCCCGCGTGGACAACTTGGAGTCTTGATGTGACAGCCTGGGCGATGCCTTGAAAGACGACAAATCCAGACTGGACCAGCATGATTTAAAATTTGCAGCTATGGAGGCGAGACTTGAGGACTTTGAAAACAGAGCCCGTGGGTCAAACCTACGGATTCTGTGCCTCCCTGAAGCCGTCCAGGACTTGAAACCTGCAGCAACCAATTTATCCACGGCCTTGCTTCCTCAAGTAAAGCCTGAACTGCTACGTATAGACCGCATCCACAGAGCCTTCGCTCGAGTGCTCGACCAAGAAATCCCAATACTCCATGGGATGTCATACTCAAGCTACACTACAACTAAGTCTGTGTTCAGCTCCTGGCTGTGGCTAGAGACCTTACTAATTTACCGGGTGTTCCTACCTCGGTTCAACTGTATGCGGACCTATCGCCTATCACCTTACAGCAGAGGAGAGCCTTTTGTCTGGTCACCACTGCGTTGATCCGAGAAGGTATCCGCTACCGTTGGGGCTTCCTATGCCACCTAATCTTCATGATCGGAGGGAGACAACACTCAATCAAGACCGTTGAAGAAGGCACATCACTCCTCCAAGATGAAGGGGTTCGAGTTGATCCCCCGGAACCTGAGCACCCACTTCCACAACGGTCTCCCAGACCCACCAGAGAGTAGTCCACCATGCCCTCAAGAAATCAGGCCTCTGCTTCGGAATAGCTAAGCACTCTTTTCCCGTTGCCTTCCTGCTATTCTCCCCAATAGCATGACTACCCCCCTGAGACTATCCCTCCTGCCTCTCCACATCCCACCACCTACAGGCAGTTATATTTGGATGTAGTTTTTCTTTTGCCCCCCTTTTATTTTTAATTTTTACTACGACATATTGTATGGCCGCCATCTTCTGCAAGTTCTGACATGTGGTTAGCTCAAGCTGACATCTCCCTTCAGCCATAGTCACTATCCAAACCTGCCACAAGCCCCGAAATGAATTACCTTACGGAATCTTTTTGCTTAGACACTAACTCTCTCCAATAGTAATGGACACATGCCTCTGGTTCTCCCACTCCTGCAGGAATTGCATTCTTTATCCCTGTGCCCGTTACATGTTGGCATAAACTTTCTAACAATATGTCCACAGTAAATCCGCACATATCTTTTGGCAGCTCCCCAAACTACTTTGCAATCTCCAGCTATCTAATTCATATTGAATTGTATTTATACTGCTTTGACTATGTCTATATTAGAATGTTATATGCCCTTATTGTTCACCTTATGTGGTCAGGACTAACTTTCTTTTTCCACAGGTCTCAAGGTCTCACACAAAATTTTACATATCGCGGTTGAGATATAACTCCTTTGAAAGTTAGGGGAAAAATTAAAGAAGTATACACAAACGCCTCCTCATAGAGCCCCATAAAAAGGTTTTTATATACAGGGGCCACACTCGGCCCCATAGCCGTTCCCCTGCATTGAAGAAAAAAATCACCATCAAAAAGAAAATAATTATCCCTAAGGATAATATTCAAAAGTGCAAGCAAAAAAGATCTCTGCGGTTCATCATAATTCGAGGATGTGAATAGAAAATGTTCCACAGCCTCCACACCACCATCATGCGGGATGGAGGTGTAGAGGCTTTCCACATCCAGTGTCACCAGCAGCCAATGATCCCCAACATCATTAATCCTGTGTATCTCATTCATAAAGGCTCCAATATCCTTAATAAAAGATGTTAAGCTGAAAACAAATGGTTGAAGAATCCGATCCAAAAAATTGTGGATATTACGGATGGCACGTCTGATTGGTCGGCATGTTGGGAGTTGGCACGCCCTCGTACTATGCAACGTTTTTGTCGCATGAATTGGAATAATATAGTGATTAAGCCTATTGGCTGACGCTCGCGTGTGGGTCTCGCTTTCTTCCTCCTCTGCTATTATGCTATCATTACGGGGCTTAGTAAGTGGCTTCCTATTGGCTGATGGTCTGTTTTTTCCTTTCTATTGGTTGGAAGTTTTTGTTTACTATGCAGAATGGATATGGATATCGGGGTTGTGCTACTTATTATACTTTTAGCAAGGTTAAACAAATTCCTTCCTGGTCTGGTCTCTAAAGACCAGGTTGGCTTTATACCACACCGCCAAGCCTCAGACAATATTAGACGTAATACCCTCCTTATACAACATGCAAATATTACCAAATCTCCCCTAGCACTACTCACAATAGATATCGAAAAGACCTTTAACAGCCTTTCTTGGGCTTACATGTTACAAACATTACTTAAGGCGGGAATCACAGGCCCTTTCCTCACTGTTATCAACCATATCTATTCTGCCCCCTCAGCCTCCCTAAAAATAGCGGAATCCCAGCCCAGGCCCTTCCCCATTAAAAGAGGTACAAGACAAGGGTGCCCTCTTTCCCCAGCCCTCTTTGCCCTCGCTATAGAGCCCTTGGCCGCTTATATTAGAGCCTTCCCAAATATCTCAGGATACTCCCTTGGTAACTACCTAAACTAACTTTATTTGCGGATGACATCCTCTTATCCCTCTCAAATCTCTTGGTTTCCATCCCCAATCTAATTTCCTTACTCACGATATTTGGTAATCACTCTGGACTAAAAGTAAATGCAGATAAATCTGAAATTATGTTCTGTAACACCCCCAAATCCTGTGCTCTACATATAGCATCAACCTTCCAATTCCAACTACAAGAACACTACATTTCACATCTAGGCATTAAACTCACTAATAACTTCAATTCTCTCTATAAATTTTTACATTCCACGCCTAGATAAACTTAAGCAAGACCTTCTTTCTTGGGATTTCCCATCTATCTCTTGGGCTGGCAGAATATCTGCAGTCAAAATGACTCTGCTACCTCTTATCACTTACTTCTTTAGAGTCCTTCCAGTCCCAATTAGAACAGAAGACTTACACAAACTCCAGATAGCAATTTTTGAATTCACATGTAGTAACAGGAGACCACGCATTCCCCGAAGGATCTTAATGCTACATAAAACTGTGCTTTCAGTCCCAAATCTTCTTAAATATTATAAAGCCTCTCAAATTGCCCAAATAATTTCTAAATATGCTAATCCACACACTCCTACCTGGGTAAATATTGAAAATTATATCCTACGACCTCTTACCTAGAAGGGAGTGCTGTGGTCTCTTGGACCTCATCTGTCCTCTATACAGAAAATTTCCCCCATATCAGCTCACACTCTAAGAGTCTGGAGAAACTTTAGGTTTAACGATAAACTCCAATCACCCACATCTAGATTGACCTAACTTTTGGGCAATCCTGACTTCCCACCAGGTCTTGACCCTGTAGCCTTTATGTGGTGGAAAATTGCAAACCTTTTCACCATATCAAAACTCCTACTCAGGGGCAAGCCACCCTCCCTATCTGAGCTATCAAGCAGTTTTAATGGTCCCTCCTCAGATGCTTTTAGCTCCACCATTTCCTCCATTCATTCAAACCTCCCTCCCAAGACACCCCCTTTACATTTTTTTAATCAACTTGCCTTAAAGATCCTTTAATGCCAGGATTAATATGGTGGAAAATTGCAAACCTTTTCACCATATCAAAACTTCTACTCAGGGGCAAGCCACCCTCCCTATCTGAGCTATCAAGCAGTTTTAATGGTCCCTCCTCAGATGCTTTTAGCTCCACCATTTCCTCCATTCATTCAAACCTCCCTCCCAAGACACCCCCTTTACATTTTTTGAATCAACTTGCCTTAAAGGGAACCAGAGATGAATGTTTCACACAAAATAAACATATCAGTTGATAGCTTGTAAAGAATAAATGCTCTACCTGATAATTTTGCCTCTCTGGTGTGCCTTTTTTTGTGTTATTTATCCATTATTGCTCCAGGAAAAATCAAATATGGCCGCCAGCTCATATCCCTTCTCCTTCCGGGTTATATGAGTTGTTCTGGATGTGCTGTCTAGGCTATATGAGACTAGGCTGCTATCTAGGCTATATGAGAAAGGCTCATCTGTGTGCTTTCATTTTGGTATGATGTACTGCCTGTAGGAAGTGTCTCTCATAGGAATGAAACTGCAGTGATCAGCATCTATGCAGACAGAGCACACAGGGATCATATTACAGCCACATAGCTTCTCTCTCAGCAGAGCAGCCCCTCCCAGTCATCACAGCTCTCAGTATGCAGGAAATCTAAGCCAGGAGGGGGAAGGCTTGGGCTTGAAAACACTTCACAGTGGAGTGACTCAGCTATAATGATTCCAGGTCAAACCTCGACTGAATAGTCGGTGGATTCTTATCACAGCTGCTAATAGACTAATTAAGCAGATAACAATGAAACTAAAAGCAGGGTAGGTGTTTACTGTCATGTTCCCACTGATAAATGTAATAAAATACATGAGGGTGCTTCGTCTCTGGTTCTCTTTAAAGATCCTTTAAAGAGAACCCGAGGTGGGAATTACTTTTACTATTGGGGCACAGAGGCTGGTTGTGCGCACTAAGACCAGCCTCTGTTGCCCCATCGTGTGCCTCCATGTCCCCCCTGCTCGCCGCTATACCCCCCGCATTGCTGGCTGTGTCGCCAGCTCAATGTTTACCTTGCGCTGTCAGTCAGCGCCGCTCCCCCGCCTCCTCCGCATCGGCGCCACCCGCCGCGTCACTTCCCTCCTATCAGCGGGAGGGAAGGGACACGGGCGGGTGCGCCGATGCGGAGGAGGCAGGGGAGCAGTGCTGACTGACAGCGCAAGGTAAACATTGAGCTGGCGACACGCTGCGTGTCGCCAGCAATGCGGGGGGTATAGCGGCGAGCAGGGGGGACATGGAGACACACGATGGGGCAACAGAGGCTGGTCTTAGTGCGCACAACCAGCCTCTGTGCCCCAATAGTAAAAGTAATTCCCACCTCGGGTTCTCTTTAATGCCAGGATTAATATCTCTACTATATTCCATTCAAAACCAAGTAACCAAATCCACAAAGTATGCCTTTATGAGATCGTGGGAGTCAGACATGGGCGAAACCCTTGCTTGGTCTGAATGGAGGAAATCATTTAAAACCCTATCTATACGCAGCCTTCAAACCACTGCTATGGAGGTGTCCCTACGCCTTCTCCATCGCACATACTTGGTTCCCCAAAGACTAGCCCAGATGTTTCCTAACACTTCATCCCTTTGTTTTAGGGGTTGTGCTTCCACTGGAACTATGCTACATACTTGGTGGCATTGCCCGGTGGTCTGGACAAAAATAGAATCCCTTCTCTCAAGGGTGCTAAATTCACTGATAACAAAAGTTTCTTCTGGGTATCAATCCCCAAGGCATGTCCTCTGCTACCCACAACCTCTCTCAGCACATCATTGCTACAGTTAAAGTGTTTCTAGCTTCACAATAGAAGCAACCCTCCCTTGATTATGCAAGCATAGAACATCTGGTTGGACAAAAAATGATTTTTGTACAAATCAATGCTAGGATTGCCGAGTCGACACTCTCCCACAATTCGAGAAAGTTTGGCAACCCGGGGTAGATTTTAGGGGTGATCTACCAATGTCTCAGATAATTAATGGATAATAATTAGGAGCCACTATATGACCCATCGTATATGCCTTTTACCCATTTTGCACATTTTTCTCTCTTAACCTATTATATTGTCTCACTAATAACTCTTGCCAATCAGTGACCGTTTTACTATTCTATTCCTCATGTTATGTTGCTATCTGCGATATCAATCGTATTACTGTTTCTTTTTCTTTATTTTTTGCTCCCACCAAATAATACTTTAATGTTTGTAACTTCTTACTCTCTCTGTTAGCTCTATGATTATTTTTCTACGCTGGGCATGTCCAGTTATATGATCAATATTGTTTATTGTACCATATCGCATATGCTCAGATTGAACACTAAAATAATGAAAAATAGGACATCTAATATAATGGTAGTAGTATTTACATATTTCATTATCTGTTATAAGAATTGTCTGTAGCTATATAGAAATCCTTTAGTTCTTAAAGGGAGCCTGAAGTGTAAATAAAAAACAGGGCTATGGGTCCTATAGAGCCTTCCTGTTCCTCCTATGGTCCCTGACTCCCTGTTAGCAGTCTCTCTGCTGCTGCAGGAGGCTTTGGCAGTCTTCAGCCGCGTACTCTCGCGTGCACTCGCTCATGCTCAGAATGGAGCAGCCTGTCTTTGGCAGCCCTTGGGCTCCGGAAGTTTGCAGAAGGCTCCCGCAGAGGCAGAGAGAGCAATCTCCGACCTATTGGTCAGAGATTGCTAACAAGGGATCCAGCGCTGGAACACAGGGACAGTAGGAGGAACAGGAAGGCTCTATAGGAGCCGGGGCCTTCCCTCTCCTTAGGTGAGTATCTATTTTTTTTTTATTTACACTTCAGACTTACTTTAACATGTACTAAATCCAGTGTATGCACATTTCTACTCACCTTAAAGGATACATCAACTGAGGGAAGCATTTAAAGTTTTACTTACTTTTACTTACCTGGGGCTCCTTCCACCCCCTAGAAGTCTCTGTGTCTCTCGCTGCGGTTCCGCTGTCACCCATTCTCCGGCTGTCCTCTCTGTAAAGATCAACGGCCTGGCCAGGTCAACAGCTTTTGCGCTTGCGCGGGTGGGCGCAGAATTCTCCCAGCCATGGGAGCACAGCCACGAGCGTTGTGCAAGTACACCCACACAAAGGTCGAAGCCGCCCGCCATTACGGAGGGGACAGCAGAAGACCAGGTGACAGCTGAACTGTGACAAGGGACACAGAGATTTGCATGGGCTGCAAGAAACCCCCAGGTAAGTAAAAGTTTATATGCTGCCCTGAGTTGATGTATCCTTTAAAGTGGGATAAAACTCTTGACTTAACATTCAATAGAAACATGTTTTCCTACTTTTTATGGCCCATCCAGTTATATTTGCTTTTGTGCACTAGTAATATTGCCTGTTTACAAATTACGAGCTCCCAAAGTACAGTTTATCTGCTCTGAAAGCTGCCATTGCAATTTATTGCATAGCTGCTGTATTTATATATTAAAATCTTTCTGGTGATCATTTCTTACCTCTGTCTGCTTCTGCTAAGTGTGCAGCTGGAGGAATATACAGTGGGTTTCAAAAGTATTCGGCCCCCTTGAAGTTTTCCACATTTTATCACATTACTGCCACAAACATGCATCAATTTTATTGGAGTCCACATGAAAGACCAATACAAAGTGGTGTACACATGAGAAGTGGATCGAAAATCATACATCATTCCAAACATTTTTTACAAATAAATAACTGCAAAGTGGGGTGTGTGTAAATATTCGGCCCCCTGAGTCAATACTTTGTAGAACCACCTTTTGCTGAAATTACAGCTGCCAGTCTTTTAGGGTATGTCTCTACCAGCTTTGCACATCTAGAGACTGAAATCCTTGCCCATTCTTCTTTGCAAAACAGCTCCAGCTCAGTCAGATTAGATGGACAGCGTTTGTGAACAGCAGTTTTCAGATCTTGCCACATATTCTCGATTGGATTTAGATCTGGACTTTGACTGGGCCATTCTAACACATAGATATGTTTTGTTTTAAACCATTCCATTGTTGCCCTGGCTTTATGTTTAGGGTCATTGTCCTGCTGGAAGGTGAACCTCCGCCCCAGTCTCAAGTCTTTTGCAGTCTCCAAAAGGTTTTCTTCCAAGTTTGCCCTGTATTTTGCTCCATCCATCTTCCCATCAACTCTGACCAGCTTCCCTGTCCCTGCTGAAGAGATGCACCCCCCGAGCATGATGCTGCCACCACCATATTTGACAGTGGGGATGGTGTGTTCAGAGTGATGTGGAGTGTTAGTTTTCTGCCACACATAGCGTTTTACATTTTGGCCAAAAAGTTCCATTTTGGTCTTATATGACCAGAGCACCTTCTTCCACATGGTTGCTGTGTCCCCCACATGGCTTGTGGCAAACTGCAAATGGGACTTCTTATGCTTTTCTGTTAACAATGGCTGTCTTCTTGCCACTCTTCCATAAAGGCCAACTTTGTGCAGTGCACAATTAATAGTTGTCCTATGGACAGATTCCCCCACCTGAGCTGTAGATCTCTGCAGCTCGTCCAGAGTCACCATGGGCCTCTTGACTGCATTTCTGATCAGCGCTCTCCTTGTTCGGCCTGTGAGTTTAGGTGGACGGCCTTGTCTTGGTAGGTTTACAGTTGTGCCATACTCCTTCCATTTCTGAATGATCGCTTGAACAGTGCTCCGTGGGATGTTCAAGGCTTTGGAAATCTTTTTGTAGCCTAAGCCTGCTTTAAATTTCTCAATAACCTTATCCCTGACCTCTCTGGTGTGTTCTTTGGACTTCATGGTGTTGTTGCTCCCAATATTCTCTTAGACAACCTCTGAGGCCCTCACAGAGTAGCTGTATTTGTACTGACATTAGATTACACACAGGTGCACTCTATTTAGTCATTAGCACTCATCAGGCAATGTCTATAGGCAACTGACTGCACCCAGATCAAAGGGGGCTGAATAATTATGCACACACCACTTTGCAGTTATTTATTTGTAAAAAATGTGTGGAATCATGTATGATTTTAGTTCCACTTCTCACGTGTACACCACTTTGTATTGGTCTTTCACGTGGAATTCCAATAAAATCGATTCATGTTTGTGGCAGTAATGTGACAAAATGTGGAAAATTTCAAGGGGGCTGAATACTTTTGCAACCCACTGTATAATGAACAAAATGGCAAATTGGCTTCATAAAATAAAGGAATCGACTTACCTTGATGGCTTATCATTGGTGGCTATAAAGACAACTTTTACCCCTTTATACACTGAGATTAGTGAATACATATTCCTCTTCTAGTCTAATAAATAAAATGTGTAACTATACCTTCCAGCTGATTTCAGCACATTCTTACCTAAAGAGGAACTCACAGCAAAAATGACAAACATTACATTTGAGGAAAGCATTGCACCCATCTCACGTGCAGCAGGGACACTATGAGCACTCTTTCGTCGCAGTCACCCCATGGTGACATGCTGCACAAGCTTGGTGTGTGGACCCTGCAGCTAAGAGTTCCACAATCTCTTCTTTTTTTCCCCTCCCCTTATTCCACCCCCCCCCTTCCCATACAACCTCATAAAGCCAACATACATAACCCAACCATACTCCACATTCATACCCCCAGGTAGGCTAGGTTATATTAGGTCATGGCCATCTGGGTCCCTTGTACAGCTTATTACTTATATTACTTATCCCCACTAGCCCAAAAGACCTTGGGATATATTGAGAAATTTGTAATAGGTTCTCTGGTTGTCATCTTCTATTCCCCAATCCTCTATCCTTTAGATGTGTATAGATGTCTGGAAGGTTCCCCCATTACTATGTCCGTTCAGGTCACCTAACTTCTGTCGTCTATAGTCCGTTTAGTCGCCAGTCTCCCTCTTCCCTAGCTCGGATTTGATAATCCTGCCTATATGACTGCAAGAGGGGAGTTACTCCTTAACCACTTAAAGAGGAACTCCAGTGAAAATAATGTAGTAAAAAAAGTGCTTCATTTTTTTACCATAATTATGTATAAATGATTTAGTCAGTGTTTGCTCATTGTAAAATCTTTCCTCTCCCAGATTCACATTCTGACATTTATTACATGGTGACATTGTTACTGTGGGCAGGTTATTTAGCTGTTTCTAGCTGCTCTGTCTGTTAGACAGCTAATAACAGCTATTTCCTGTCTCTGAACATTGTTACATTGTGGCAGTTTGCCAGCAGTACCGCGGTATTCAGAGCCTCTTGTGGGAGGGGTTTCAGCACAAAATCAGTCACACAGCGCCCCCTGATGGTCTGTTTGTGAAAATCATTGTCTTTCTCATGTAAAATGGGGTATCAGCTACTGATTGGGAAAAAGTTCAATTCTTGGTTGGAGTTTCTCTTTAAGGACTGCAGTCATAAAACCCCTTAAGGACCAGAGCCTTTTTTTCCATTCGGACCACTGCAGCTTTCACGGTTTATTGCTCAGTCATACAACCTACCACCTAAATGAATTTTACCTCCTTTTCTTGTCACTAATACAGCTTTCTTTCGGTGCTATTTGATTGCTGCTGCGAGTTTTACTTTTTATTATATTCATCAAAAAAGACATGAATTTTGGCAAAAAAATGACTTTTTTAACTTTCTGTGCTGACATTTTTCAAATAAAGTAAAATTTCCTATACATTTGAGCGCGAAAGTTATTCTGCTACATGTCTTTGATTAAAAAAAAACCATTCAGTGTATATTTATTGGATTGGGTAAAAGTTATAGCGTTTACAAACTATGGTGCCAAAAGTGAATTTTCCCATTTTCAAGCATCTCTGACTTTTCCGCCCACCTGTCAGGTTTCATGAGGGGCTAAAATTCCAGGATAGTACAAATCCCCCCCAAATGACCCCATTTTGGAAAGAAGACATCCCAAAGTATTCAGTGAGAGGCATGGTGAGTTCATAGAAGATTTTATTTTTTGTCACAAGTTAGCGGAAAATGACACTTTGTAACAAAAAAAAAAAAAAAAAAAAAGTTTCCATTTCTTCTAACTTGCGACAAAAAAAAATGAAATCTGCCACGGACTCACTTTGCTACTCTCTGAATACCTTGAAGTGTCTACTTTCCAAAATGGGGTCATTTGTGGGGTGTGTTCACTGTCCTGGCATTTTGGGGGGTGCCTAATTGTAAGCACCCCTGTAAAGCCTAAAGATGCTCATTGGACTTTGGGCCCCTTAGCGCAGTTAGGCTGCAAAAAAGTGCCACACATGTGGTATTGCCGTACTCAGGAGAAGTAGTATAATGTGTTTTGGGGTGTATTTTTACACATACCCATGCTGGGTGGGAGAAATATCTCCGTAAATGACAATTGTTTTATTTTTTTTACACACAATTGTCAATTTATAGAGATATTTCTCCCACTCAGCATGGGTATGTGGAAAAATACACCCCAAAACACATTATACTACTTCTCCTGAGTACGGCGATACCACATGTGTGGCACTTTTTTGCACCCTAACTGCGCTAAGGGGCCCAAAGTCCAATGAGTACCTTTAGGATTTCACAGGTCATTTTGAGAAATTTCGTTTCAAGACTGCTCCTCACGGTTTAGGGCCCCTAAAATGCCAGGACAGTATAGGAATCCCACAAATTACCCCATTTTAGAAAGAAGACACCCCAAGGTATTCCATTAGGAGGATGGTGAGTTCATAGAAGATTTTTTTTTTTTGTCACAAGTTAGCGGAAATTGATTTTAATTGTTTTTTTTCACAAAGTGTCATTTTCTGCTAACTTGTGACAAAAATAAAATCTTCTATGAACTCACCATACTCCTAACGGAATACCTTGGGGTGTCTTCTTTCTAAAATGGGGTCATTTGTGGGGTTCCAATACTGCCCTGGCATTTTAGGGGCCCTAAACCGTGAGGAGTAGTCTTGAACCCAAATGTCTCAAAATGACCTGTGAAATCCTAAAGGTACTCATTGGACTTTGGGCCCCTTAGCACAGTTAGGCTGCAAAAAAGTGTCACACATGTGGTATCGCCGTACTCAGAAGAAGTATTATAATGTGTTTTGTGGTGTATTTTTACATATAACCATGCTGGGTGGGAGAAATATCTCTGTAAATGACACATTTTTGATTTTTTTTTACACACAATTGTCCATTTACAGAGAGATTTCTCCCACCCAGCATGGGTATGTATAAAAATACACCTCAAAACACTTCTGAGTACGGCGATACCACATGTGTGACACTTTTTTGCAACCTAGGTGCGCTAAGGGGCCTAACGTCCTATTCACAGGTCATTTTGAGGCATTTGGATTCTAGACTACTCCTCACGGTTTAGGGCCCCTAAAATGCCAGGGCAGTATAGGAACCCCACAAGTTACCCCATTTTAG
This sequence comes from Hyperolius riggenbachi, assembly GCF_040937935.1. Classification (NCBI taxonomy): domain Eukaryota; kingdom Metazoa; phylum Chordata; class Amphibia; order Anura; family Hyperoliidae; genus Hyperolius; species Hyperolius riggenbachi. The sequence continues at coordinate 307,107,488 of NC_090650.1, read as the reverse complement.
AAAGAAGACACCCCAAGGTATTCCGTTAGGGGTATGGTGAGTTCATAGAAGATTTTTTTTTGTCACAAGTTAGCGGAAAATGACACTTTGTGAAAAAAAAAAACAATACATATCAATTTCCGCTAACTTGTGACAAAAAATAAAATCTTCTATGAACTCACCATACTCCTAACGGAATACCTTGGGGTGTCTTCTTTCTAGAATGGGGTCATTTGTGGGGTTCCAATACTGCCCTGGCATTTTAGGGGCCCTAAACCGTGAGGAGTAGTCTTGAACCCAAATGTCTCAAAATGACCTGTGAAATCCTAAAGGTACTCATTGGACTTTGGGCCCCTTAGCACAGTTAGGCTGCAAAAAAGTGTCACACATGTGGTATCGCCGTACTCAGAAGAAGTAGTATAATGTGTTTTGTGGTGTATTTTTACATATAACTATGCTGGGTGGGAGAAATATCTCTGTAAATGACACATTTTTGATTTTTTTTTACACACAATTGTCCATTTACAGAGAGATTTCTCCCACCCAGCATGGGTATGTGTAAAAATACACCACAAAACACATTATACTACTTCTCCTGAGTATGGCGATACTACATGTGTCTATAGTGCTGTGACAGCGCTCCTCTTCTTTTCTACAATTTAAACATAGAAAGAACAATCGCACATAGTGCATTACTGTGAATCGCAAAGTACAGTTCCCCACACGTGCATAAGTGCTCAATTGTGCATCACTCGTGGTCTCTACAGCCCCTCCACACTAGCAGCTCACCAGATTGACACCACCTCACAGTCCAGGTGGGTCTAGCGCTTAGCCTATAGAGCGGCCAACTCCAATGACACTTCCACGATAGTTTAGTTCACAATTGGATGATCCATATTTAATGACAAGTTCCACATGAAAAACATATAAGAACACACATAGCATAAAACCGTTGGGCTAAAAATTATGGCCTGCGCAATATCAGCGCACTCACTTGTGTAGGAAGATAACAGGCATTTCAGGCATTGCAGCCTAGCAATAAAGCTTCTCTGCTGGCGGTGTCGGCGTCCCGAACTTCCCCGCTCCTCGTGGCAGCCTGTCTCCTGACCTTCCAAATCCCAGTGACGTCAGCGCTCCTGGTCACGCCCGACGCGTTTCGTCCAATGGACTCATCAGGGGCTGACGTCACTAGGGCGCTGACGTCTTTTATACTGAGGGCTAGCTCTATTGTGTAGTCTATGGGTGCCTAGGCATCCACTACTTCCTTATTATGACGTCATCAGTGGCCGTCTGGAACACTGATGTCCCGGCCCTATCTGATGACTAAAACCTGTGATGAGGGTTAATGCCATCTTGTGGCCAGATTACTAACTTCCACCCTTTTGACTGAAGAAAATTTTACAGTCTAAAACAGTGCCATCTTGTGGCCATTTAGCTAACTTATTAAAGCTAGGTTTGCCAGTATATCAACTCATGATTGAACATAAGGGTAGAACACCCTTGTTTAAGAATATATTTTATATTTTAAAAAGTCCCAATGTTCCAGTTTTTTCTTGTTTTTTCTGGTTCAATGATTTTCATTATCTTTTTCATTCGGAATAAAAAATCTTGTTAATAAAAACCAAAAACTAAAAACTAAAAAGGACACATTTAAGATTTAATAGAAATCAACTCCTCCATCCTGCCTATTAATTTCAACATGGGGGACTGGTTAAAGGTGGCCACTATCACCATCCCTATGATACTCAAGGGGTCGAGAAAGCCCAGATGAAAGGGGGCTTTGCACAAGGAGCTCAATATCTTTGCTTCTATTACTTAAATGTTTCCATTAAGGATCTTCTACTTGAGGCACCTTGTTGTTTGATTGGGCATTAGCTGTTTTTTCCTGGGCTGCAATACCTTGCCCTCTAATTACAGACAACAGTCACAAAAAGATTCCTTTAGGCCCAAATATCAACACCTCCTCAGTTTACATGCTACAGTGCCTCCATTGGCACCCGCCTACTGAGTGAGAATGCTGTGTATCTCCTCCCCATCATATACTGTGCCCTTAATTGGCCTCTATGTCCCCTCCCCTTAGCTGGTATTGTAAACAAGTGTGTGACCCCCACTTTAAATATACAAAGGAGCCACAGGATTCTCAGTGTTCAAAAATTCATACATCATTTGTAATAAAACAATTTAAATCAAAATCTACATTGAGTCCCCTCGGGGACAGTGATCGCATATTAAATATCCATCTCCCCTCCGCTTGGGAGATGTCCCTCACTACACTCGAACCTCTCCACCTCTTAACATGTGACTCTACCCCCATAAACTTCAGTCCAGCGGGGTCTCTATTGTGATGTGTTTTAAAATGATTGGAAACACTATGTGTGGCCAGTCCTTTAATTATGTTTGCCACATGTTCCCCTATCCTTTTGTGTAATGATCGGGTGGTGCGCCCCACATATTCTAGCCCACAAGGGCATATCAAAACATATATCACCCCCTTACTGCGGCACGTGATGCATTGTTTTATCCTGTGTTGGTAACCTGTGTTTTTTGCAGTGAGAGTGTCCCCTCTACATGGCTGTGCCTCTCTGCAGCCTCTGCAATCCCGGCAGGGAAAGAAGCCCCTTTGACCCAGGAGGTTGGCCGTATTTACCTTCGGGGGGTCCTGGAAGCTGGGAACTAGCTTCGACCTAAGATTGGGCGCCTTCCGGTATATAAATCCAGGTTTTTTTGGGAGTGCCCTCCCCAGCGTCCCATCCAGTTGCAGAATGCGCCAGTGTTTCATAATAATCGACTCAACATCTCTGTATTGATGGCTATAGTCAAGCAGTAGATCAAATTCTCTGCTCCTGCCTCCTGATGGCTTTCTGTTTTGTAATAGGTCAGACTGTTCCATCCTGGATACTTCATTCACTACGGCCTGTAAATGCGCAGGGTTGTATCCCTTATCCACAAACCGCTGGACCAGAATTTGGCTCTGTTCTCTAAAATCATACAGGTTGGTGCAGTTCCTCCTGATCCTCATTATCTGTCCCTTTGGGATATTATTCAACCATCTACTGTGGTGACAACTACCTTTAGGGATATACCCATTTTTGTCTGTAGACTTAAAGAAGGTTTTGGTCACTAGTTTGTTATCCTGTTTGATGATTGTCAGGTCTAAGAATTCCACCTGCTTAGCTGCCTGACAGAACGTTATTTTGATGGGTGACCAGTGGTTATTAGCTATTTTGCAGAATTCATTGAGTTCCTCACTCGTACCCCTCCATATAAAGAACAGATCGTCAATAAATCTGTTCCAGCTGATGATGTTCACAGCTTGGGCCTTACTTAATATTTCTTGTTCCCATTTTCCCATATAAATATTAGCCAACGAAGGGGCAAACTTTGCCCCCATGGCACATCCCGTTAGCTGTAAATAGTGATCTTGATCGTACCAGAAGTAATTATGCGAGAGCGCAAATTTTAACAGTTCCATAATAAACCCTATCTGCTCCACTTTCAGATCAGTATCCACCCCCAGTGCCTGTTCTACTGCTTCCATCCCACTGAGATGGGGAATGACCGTGTATAAAGACGTTACGTCTCCTGTAACCAGTATATCATTTTGTTCAATAGATATATGTTGCATCTTTTGTAATAGATCTTTTGTATCTTTTAAAAGAAATGGTAGTTTAGCCACTGCTTCTTGGAGAAACCAGTCCACATATTCTCCCACTCTTTGTGTCAAGGATCCCACCCCACTCACAATGGGCCTCCCCGGAGGATGGACCTGGTTCTTATGGATCTTGGGGTTATAGTAGATTACCGGAAGTCTCGGGTTTGTGGGCATAAGATATTTGAATTCGTTTGTGGAGATAAAAGTTTCTCGTTCCCCCCTCATTAGAATCTCCTTTAGCTGTTGTTTAAATTCAATGGTGGGGTTTTTTCTCAGTTTTTTGTATGTAGTTGGATCAGCCAGTAGTCGGTTCATTTCCGTTTTATACTGACTACCATTCAGCACCACCAGGCCTCCCCCTTTGTCAGCGGGTTTTAATATGAGATCTTTAGTTTCCACCAGTTCCCTAATCTGTTGATCAATCATTTTGCTATTTTTCAGCCTTTTGACTTCCAGCACATCCAGGTCTCGAAGTACCGCTCTTTTGAAAGTTTCAATGGTGCTGTCTTTGGCATTATCCTGAGGATTAAATAATGATTTATTTTTGAGGGTAGTATGAATGTAATGTTGAGGTGGTGGGTTGACTTTGGGTATAAGGCCGGTTTTATTCATGAAATACTTTTTTTGATTGAGTTTTCTCACATATTTGTTTATTCCCAGGTATGTCTCAAATTTATTCAAACTTTTTGGGGGTGCATAGTTCAGACCCTTATCAAGTAATTTTAATTGTTGTTTGGTTAGGGGTATCCCACTTAGATTAAAGATACCTCCCCCTATCTCTGCCTTTTTCTGTCTCTCTCTTCGTCCTCCTCGAACCCCTCTCCTGTTCTTTTTTGCCCTCCTTCCCATTCCTCCTCCTGGTAATCTCTCTGATAATCCCATCTCTCTCTCTGACCTATCCCTAAAAAACGGTCATTGTACTCAGTGAGTTCCTGATACCGATTTGATAGGGGTAGTGCTGTGTGACCTCTATTATCTCTGCCCCTATATTGGGCATTGATTGCACTTCTCTGCCTGAGATTATAATATTGTTCCCCCGGTCTTAATTGGGGAGGAGGACGGCGGCCTCCTTGTGGTTGTTTAGGGGCAGTTCTGGGTGTGGGTCGGGGGGGTGGAGATCCACCCCATGCCCCTCCCTGAATGTCCTCCTTCTGCCCTCTATGTTGCTCTTGCTGCAGATGTCTAATTTCTGTGGTCCGGTCTGGTGCTCTAGGACCTTCTTGGTCCGGATGCACCCGCACGGAGCCAGTATTGCCAGTTATGGGTACATACTGTGGGTTTTTTGGCTCAGCTAACTTCTGAGCCTGCTCCACCTGCCATCTGTAGGCTTTATGAGTTTTATATTCATCCCAATCACTCCAGAATCTTCTTTGTCTAATTTCCATAATTTCTCTTTCATTTTTAGTCAATTTTCTCATAAGTACCTCCATAGCTTCCTTATATGCATCCCCCTCTTTAAACGGCTCCATGACCACTTTCAGCTGATCAATCTCCCCCTCAAGGCGGTCTAATCTCGCCTGCTTTCTTTTTGACAATATTTTTAATAAATCAAGCCCACTTTTGTTAAGAAAGTCCCCCATTTCTTTGTCATTTTCCTCATTATTCTCTCCATCATTGATCAGGATTTGAATTTCATGTGCAGCTTTTATTATCAGCATTTCTCCAGCTTTTTTTCAGCATTTTCTTGGCATTTTTTCATTTATTTAAAACTATACAAAAATTAAAAATGCTTAGAGGGATCCACATATAAACTGCCCTTAGAGTGATAGGTGAGGTCTGATCAGTTTGGATTGTATGTGTAACTTTTTATCAGCATTCCTCTAGCCTTTTCTCAGCATTTTCTGGGCGTTTTTCTAGCATTTTCATAGCGTTTTGGCAATTAGTAGCCTCTACTGGCATTTTCATAGTCAGGTGAAGTGTGGATGGTATCCGCCATCCTTCGAATTGCTGTCGCCGCATTTATTTAAAACTATACAAAAATTAAAAATGCTTAGAGGGATCCACATATAAACTGCCCTTAGAGTGATAGGTGAGGTCTGATCAGTTTGGATTGTATGTGTAACTTTTTATCAGCATTTCTCTAGCCTTTTCTCAGCATTTTTGGGGCATTTTTCTAGCATTTTCATAGCGTTTTGGCAATTAGTAGCCTCTACTGGCATTTTCATAGGTAGGTGAAGTGTGGATGGTATCCGCCATCCTTCTAATTGCTGTCGCCGCATTTATTTAAAACTATACATAAATTAAAAATGCTTAGAGGGATTCACATATAAACTGCCCTTAGAGTGATAGGTGAGGTCTGATCAGTTTGGATTTTATGTGCAACTTTTTATCAGCATTTCTCTAGCTTTTTCTCAGCATTATCTGGGCATTTTTCTAGCAATTTCATAGCGATTTGGCAATTATTAGCCTCTACTGGCATTTTCATAGTTATCATAACCATGGATGCATTTGCACTCAGGGAACGGGGAGAAATAAACCTAATAGGGATTTTTTCTAAAGAACCCAGCAATGTCAGGGGGGAAACACTGGAGAGCAACTTCAAGAGGTTACACAATCTTATGCTAAAAGAACAGGTAGCATGGTGGGACCAGGCTAGTCTGAGCAGATATATTGAGGAACAATTGGTTCCTAAAAGATACAGGTGGGACATCCTGATCAATGATGGAGAGAATAATGAGGAAAATGACAAAGAAATGGGGGACTTTCTTAACAAAAGTGGGCTTGATTTATTAAAAATATTGTCAAAAAGAAAGCAGGCGAGATTAGACCGCCTTGAGGGGGAGATTGATCAGCTGAAAGTGGTCATGGAGCCGTTTAAAGAGGGGGATGCATATAAGGAAGCTATGGAGGTACTTATGAGAAAATTGACTAAAAATGAAAGAGAAATTATGGAAATTAGACAAAGAAGATTCTGGAGTGATTGGGATGAATATAAAACTCATAAAGCCTACAGATGGCAGGTGGAGCAGGCTCAGAAGTTAGCTGAGCCAAAAAACCCACAGTATGTACCCATAACTGGCAATACTGGCTCCGTGCGGGTGCATCCGGACCAAGAAGGTCCTAGAGCACCAGACCGGACCACAGAAATTAGACATCTGCAGCAAGAGCAACATAGAGGGCAGAAGGAGGACATTCAGGGAGGGGCATGGGGTGGATCTCCACCCCCCCGACCCACACCCAGAACTGCCCCTAAACAACCACAAGGAGGCCGCCGTCCTCCTCCCCAATTAAGACCGGGGGAACAATATTATAATCTCAGGCAGAGAAGTGCAATCAATGCCCAATATAGGGGCAGAGATAATAGAGGTCACACAGCACTACCCCTATCAAATCGGTATCAGGAACTCACTGAGTACAATGACCGTTTTTTAGGGATAGGTCAGAGAGAGAGATGGGATTATCAGAGAGATTACCAGGAGGAGGAATGGGAAGGAGGGCAAAAAAGAACAGGAGAGGGGTTCGAGGAGGACGAAGAGAGAGACAGAAAAAGGCAGAGATAGGGGGAGGTATCTTTAATCTAAGTGGGATACCCCTAACCAAACAACAATTAAAATTACTTGATAAGGGTCTGAACTATGCACCCCCAAAAAGTTTGAATAAATTTGAGACATACCTGGGAATAAACAAATATGTGAGAAAACTCAATCAAAAAAAGTATTTCATGAATAAAACCGGCCTTATACCCAAAGTCAACCCACCACCTCAACATTACATTCATACTACCCTCAAAAATAAATCATTATTTAATCCTCAGGATAATGCCAAAGACAGCACCATTGAAACTTTCAAAAGAGCGGTACTTCGAGACCTGGATGTGCTGGAAGTCAAAAGGCTGAAAAATAGCAAAATGATTGATCAACAGATTAGGGAACTGGTGGAAACTAAAGATCTCATATTAAAACCCGCTGACAAAGGGGGAGGCCTGGTGGTGCTGAATGGTAGTCAGTATAAAACGGAAATGAACCGACTACTGGCTGATCCAACTACATACAAAAAACTGAGAAAAAACCCCACCATTGAATTTAAACAACAGCTAAAGGAGATTCTAATGAGGGGGGAACGAGAAACTTTTATCTCCACAAACGAATTCAAATATCTTATGCCCACAAACCCGAGACTTCCGGTAATCTACTATAACCCCAAGATCCATAAGAACCAGGTCCATCCTCCGGGGAGGCCCATTGTGAGTGGGGTGGGATCCTTGACACAAAGAGTGGGAGAATATGTGGACTGGTTTCTCCAAGAAGCAGTGGCTAAACTACCATTTCTTTTAAAAGATACAAAAGATCTATTACAAAAGATGCAACATATATCTATTGAACAAAATGATATACTGGTTACAGGAGACGTAACGTCTTTATACACGGTCATTCCCCATCTCAGTGGGATGGAAGCAGTAGAACAGGCACTGGGGGTGGATACTGATCTGAAAGTGGAGCAGATAGGGTTTATTATGGAACTGTTAAAATTTGCGCTCTCGCATAATTACTTCTGGTACGATCAAGATCACTATTTACAGCTAACGGGATGTGCCATGGGGGCAAAGTTTGCCCCTTCGTTGGCTAATATTTATATGGGAAAATGGGAACAAGAAATATTAAGTAAGGCCCAAGCTGTGAACATCATCAGCTGGAACAGATTTATTGACGATCTGTTCTTTATATGGAGGGGTACGAGTGAGGAACTCAATGAATTCTGCAAAATAGCTAATAACCACTGGTCACCCATCAAAATAACGTTCTGTCAGGCAGCTAAGCAGGTGGAATTCTTAGACCTGACAATCATCAAACAGGATAACAAACTAGTGACCAAAACCTTCTTTAAGTCTACAGACAAAAATGGGTATATCCCTAAAGGTAGTTGTCACCACAGTAGATGGTTGAATAATATCCCAAAGGGACAGATAATGAGGATCAGGAGGAACTGCACCAACCTGTATGATTTTAGAGAACAGAGCCAAATTCTGGTCCAGCGGTTTGTGGATAAGGGATACAACCCTGCGCATTTACAGGCCGTAGTGAATGAAGTATCCAGGATGGAACAGTCTGACCTATTACAAAACAGAAAGCCATCAGGAGGCAGGAGCAGAGAATTTGATCTACTGCTTGACTATAGCCATCAATACAGAGATGTTGAGTCGATTATTATGAAACACTGGCGCATTCTGCAACTGGATGGGACGCTGGGGAGGGCACTCCCAAAAAAACCTGGATTTATATACCGGAAGGCGCCCAATCTTAGGTCGAAGCTAGTTCCCAGCTTCCAGGACCCCCCGAAGGTAAATACGGCCAACCTCCTGGGTCAAAGGGGCTTCTTTCCCTGCCGGGATTGCAGAGGCTGCAGAGAGGCACAGCCATGTAGAGGGGACACTCTCACTGCAAAAAACACAGGTTACCAACACAGGATAAAACAATGCATCACGTGCCGCAGTAAGGGGGTGATATATGTTTTGATATGCCCTTGTGGGCTAGAATATGTGGGGCGCACCACCCGATCATTACACAAAAGGATAGGGGAACATGTGGCAAACATAATTAAAGGACTGGCCACACATAGTGTTTCCAATCATTTTAAAACACATCACAATAGAGACCCCGCTGGACTGAAGTTTATGGGGGTAGAGTCACATGTTAAGAGGTGGAGAGGTTCGAGTGTAGTGAGGGACATCTCCCAAGCGGAGGGGAGATGGATATTTAATATGCGATCACTGTCCCCGAGGGGACTCAATGTAGATTTTGATTTAAATTGTTTTATTACAAATGATGTATGAATTTTTGAACACTGAGAATCCTGTGGCTCCTTTGTATATTTAAAGTGGGGGTCACACACTTGTTTACAATACCAGCTAAGGGGAGGGGACATAGAGGCCAATTAAGGGCACAGTATATGATGGGGAGGAGATACACAGCATTCTCACTCAGTAGGCGGGTGCCAATGGAGGCACTGTAGCATGTAAACTGAGGAGGTGTTGATATTTGGGCCTAAAGGAATCTTTTTGTGACTGTTGTCTGTAATTAGAGGGCAAGGTATTGCAGCCCAGGAATAAACAGCTAATGCCCAATCAAACAACAAGGTGCCTCAAGTAGAAGATCCTTAATGGAAACATTTAAGTAATAGAAGCAAAGATATTGAGCTCCTTGTGCAAAGCCCCCTTTCATCTGGGCTTTCTCGACCCCTTGAGTATCATAGGGATGGTGATAGTGGCCACCTTTAACCAGTCCCCCATGTTGAAATTAATAGGCAGGATGGAGGAGTTGATTTCTATTAAATCTTAAATGTGTCCTTTTTAGTTTTTAGTTTTTGGTTTTTATTAACAAGATTTTTTATTCCGAATGAAAAAGATAATGAAAATCATTGAACCAGAAAAAACAAGAAAAAACTGGAACATTGGGACTTTTTAAAATATAAAATATATTCTTAAACAAGGGTGTTCTACCCTTATGTTCAATCATGAGTTGATATACTGGCAAACCTAGCTTTAATAAGTTAGCTAAATGGCCACAAGATGGCACTGTTTTAGACTGTAAAATTTTCTTCAGTCAAAAGGGTGGAAGTTAGTAATCTGGCCACAAGATGGCATTAACCCTCATCACAGGTTTTAGTCATCAGATAGGGCCGGGACATCAGTGTTCCAGACGGCCACTGATGACGTCATAATAAGGAAGTAGTGGATGCCTAGGCACCCATAGACTACACAATAGAGCTAGCCCTCAGTATAAAAGACGTCAGCGCCCTAGTGACGTCAGCCCCTGATGAGTCCATTGGACGAAACGCGTCGGGCGTGACCAGGAGCGCTGACGTCACTGGGATTTGGAAGGTCAGGAGACAGGCTGCCACGAGGAGCGGGGAAGTTCGGGACGCCGACACCGCCAGCAGAGAAGCTTTATTGCTAGGCTGCAATGCCTGAAATGCCTGTTATCTTCCTACACAAGTGAGTGCGCTGATATTGCGCAGGCCATAATTTTTAGCCCAACGGTTTTATGCTATGTGTGTTCTTATATGTTTTTCATGTGGAACTTGTCATTAAATATGGATCATCCAATTGTGAACTAAACTATCGTGGAAGTGTCATTGGAGTTGGCCGCTCTATAGGCTAAGCGCTAGACCCACCTGGACTGTGAGGTGGTGTCAATCTGGTGAGCTGCTAGTGTGGAGGGGCTGTAGAGACCACGAGTGATGCACAATTGAGCACTTATGCACGTGTGGGGAACTGTACTTTGCGATTCACAGTAATGCACTATGTGCGATTGTTCTTTCTATGTTTAAATTGTAGAAAAGAAGAGGAGCGCTGTCACAGCACTATAGACTGATATTCAAGGACTTGTGATAGCGAACACTCGACTGAAGCATATGCTATTGCACCCGTTTGTACTTTGGCAGGCGCAGTTTGTGTTTATTATAGATACTACATGTGTGACACTTTTTTGCAGCCTAGGTGCGCTAAGGGGCCCAACGTCCTATTCACAGGTCATTTTGAGGCATTTGTTTTCTAGACTACTCCCCACGGTTTAGGGCCCCTAAAATGCCAGGGCAGTATAGGAACCCCACAAGTGACCCCATTTTAGAAAGACGACACCCCAAGGTATTCCGTTAGGGGTATGGTGAGTTCATAGAAGATTTTATTTTTTGTCACAAGTTAGTGAAAAATGACACTTTGTGAAAAAAACAATAAAAATCCAATTTCCGCTAACTTTTGACAAAAAATAAAATCTTCTATGAACTCCTCATACACCTAACAGAATACCTTGGGGTGTCTTCTTTCTAAAATGGGGTCACTTGTGGGGTTCCTATACTGCCCTGGCATTTTACGGGCCCAAAACTGTGAGTAGTCTGGAAACCAAATTTCTCAAAATGACTGTTCAGGGGTATAAGCATCTGCAAATTTTGATGACAGGTGGTCTATGAGGGGGCAAATTTTGTGGAAACGGTCATAAGCAGGGTGGCCTCTTAGATGACAGGATGTATTGGGCCTGATCTGATGGATAGGAGTGCTAGGGGGGTGACAGGAGGTGATTGATGGGTGTCTCAGGGGGCGGTTAGAGGGGAAAATAGATGCAATCAATGCACTGGGGAGGTGATCGGAAGGGGGTCTGAGGGGGATCTGAGGGTTTGGCCGAGTGATCAGGAGCCCACACGGGGCAAATTAGGGCCTGATCTGATGGGTAGGTGTGCTAGGGGGTGACAGGAGGTGATTTATGGGTGTCTTAAGGTGTGATTAGAGGGGGGAAATAGATGCAAGCAATGCACTAGCGAGGTGATCAGGGCTGGGGTCTGAGGGCGTTCTGAGGTGTGGGCGGGTGATTGGGTGCCCGCAAGGGGCAGATTAGGGTCTAATCTGATCGGTAACAGTGACAGGTGGTGATAGGGGGTGATTGATGGGTAATTAGTAGGTGTTTAGAGGAGAGAAGAGATGTAAACACTGCACTTGGGAGGTGATCTGATGTCGGATCTGCGGGCGATCTATTGGTGTGGGTGGGTGATCAGATTGCCCGCAAGGGGCAGGTTAGGGGCTGATTGATGGGTGGCAGTGACAGGGGGTGATTGATGGGTGGCAGTGACAGGGGGTGATTGATGGGTGATTGACAGGTGATCAGTGGGTTATTACAGGGAATAACAGATGTAAATATTGCACTGGCGAATTGATAAGGGGGGGGGGGGGGTCTGAGGGCAATCTGAGCGTGTGGGCGGGTGATTGGGTGCCCGCAAGGGGCAGATTAGGGTCTAATCTGATGGGTAACAGTGACAGGTGGTGATAGGGGGTGATTGATGGGTAATTAGTGGGTGTTTAGAGGAGAGAATAGATGTAAACACTGTGCTTGGGAGGTGATCTGATGTCAGATCTGCGGGCGATCTATTGGTGTGGGTGGGTGATCAGATTGCCCGCAAGGGGCAGGTTAGGGGCTGATTGATGGGTGGCAGTGACAGGGGGTGATTGATGGGTGGCAGTGACAGGGGGTGATTGACAGGTGATCAGTGGGTTATTACAGGGAAGAACGGATGTAAATAATGCACTGGCGAATCGATAAGGGGGGGTTTGAGGGCAATCTGAGCGTGTGGGCGGGCGATTGGGTGCCCGCAAGGGTCTAATCTGATGGGTAACAGTGACAGGTGGTGATAGGGGGTGATTGATGGGTGATTGATGGGTAATTAGTGGGTGTTTAGAGGAGAGAATAGATGTAAACGATGGATTTGGGAGGTGATCTGATGTCGGATCTGCGGGCGATCTATTGGTGTGGGTGGGTGATCAGATTGCCCGCAAGGGGCAGGTTAGGGGCTGATTGATGGGTGGCAGTGACAGGGGGTGATTGATGGGTGGCAGTGACAGGGGGTGATTGACAGGTGATCAGTGGGTTATTACAGGGAAGAACGGATGTAAATAATGCACTGGCGAATCGATAAGGGGGGGGGTTGAGGGCAATCTGAGCGTGTGGGCGGGCGATTGGGTGCCCGCAAGGGTCTAATCTGATGGGTAACAGTGACAGGTGGTGATAGGGGGTGATTGATGGGTGATTGATGGGTAATTAGTGGGTGTTTAGAGGAGAGAATAGATGTAAACGATGGATTTGGGAGGTGATCTGATGTCGGATCTGCGGGCGATCTATTGGTGTGGGTGGGTGATCAGATTGCCCGCAAGGGGCAGGTTAGGGGCTGATTGATGGGTGGCAGTGACAGGGGGTGATTGATGGGTGGCAGTGACAGGGGGTGATTGACAGGTGATCAGTGGGTTATTACAGGGAAGAATGGATGTAAATAATGCACTGGCGAATCGATAAGGAGGGGGGTTGAGGGCAATCTGAGCGTGTGGGCGGGCGATTGGGTGCCCGCAAGGGTCTAATCTGATGGGTAACAGTGACAGGTGGTGATAGGGGGTGATTGATGGGTAATTAGTGGGTGTTTAGAGGAGAGAATAGATGTAAACGATGGATTTGGGAGGTGATCTGATGTCGGATCTGCGGGTGATCTATTGGTGTGGGTGGGTGATCAGATTGCCCGCAAGGGGCAGGTTAGGGGCTGATTGATGGGTGGCAGTGACAGGGGGTGATTGACGGGTGATTGATGGGTGATTGACGGGTGATTGACAGGTGATCAGGGGGGATAGATGCATACAGTACACAGGGGGGGGGGGAGGGTCTGGGGGGGTCTGGGGAGAATCTGAGGGGTGGGGGGTGATCAGGAGGGAGCAGGGGGCAGTTTAGGGACTAAAAAAAAAAATAGCGTTGACAGATAGTGACAGGGAGTGATTGATGGGTGATTAGGGGGGTGATTGTGTGCAAATGGTGGTCTGGGGGGTGGGCAGGGCGGGGTCTGAGGGGTACTGTGGGCGATCAGGGGGCAGGGGGGGGCAGATCAGTGTGTTTGGGTGCAGACTAGGGTGGCTGCAGCCTGCCCTGGTGGTCCCTCGGACACTGGGACCACCAGGGCAGGAGGCAGCCTGTATAATACACTTTGTAAACATTACAAAGCGTATTATACGCTTCCTATCCGGGGATCGTCGGGTTAACAACCCGCCGGCGCTTCCGATTGGCCGGCGGGTTGACGGCGCGGGTGGGCGGAGCCTATTGCCGGTGGATGCGCGCGCATCCCAGCGCGCGATCCCCGGCCAGAGAGTGCCCCAGGACCTGACGCCAATCTGCGCTACGTGGTCCTGGGGCTGCCACTTTGCCGCCGCCAATATGAAGTAGGCGGTCGGCAAGTGGTTAAAGAGACTTCGTAACAAAAATTGCATCCTGTTTTTTATCATCCTACAAGTTCCAAAAGCTATTCTAATGTGTTCTGGCTTACTGCAGCACTTTCTGCTATCACAGTCTCTGTAATAAATCAATGTATCTTTCCCCTGTCAGACTTGTCGGCCTGTGTCTGGAAGGCTGCCAAGTTCTTCAGTGTTGTGGTTCTGCTATGAACTCCCCCTTCCAGGCCCCTCTGTGCACACTGCCTGTGTATTATTTAGATTAGGGCAGCTTCTCTCTTCTCTCTTATCTTTTACAAGCTGGATAAATCGTCCTCTGAGCTGGCTGGGCTTTCACATACTGAAGAATTACATACAGGCAGAGCTGTCTGCACTCTGCAGGAAGAAACAGCCTGACACTTCAGTGGAAGATAGCTGCAGGGGGGAAGAAACACACAAATGATCTCTTGAGATTCAAAAGGAATGCTGTATACAGCCTGCTGGTGTATGGATGTATTTTTCTATGTGTGGACATACTGTACATCAACCTACTTCCTGTTTTGGTGGCCATTTTGTTTGGTTATAAATAAACTTTTTAAAACTGTTTTTAACCACTTTTAATGCGGCGAGGAGCGGCGAAATTGTGTCAGAGGGTAATAGGAGATGTCCCCTAACGCACTGGTATGTTTACTTTTGTGCGATTTTAACAATACAGATTCTCTTTAAAGAGAACCTGTACTGAGTAAAATTATTTAAAATAAACACATGAGGTAACTTCAAATGAACATTACACAGTTACCTTGCCATCAGTTCCTCTCAGAAGCTCACCATTTTCTTCTTACAGTGATCCCTTCCAGTTCTGACAACATTTTGTCAGAACTGAAATATATCAGTTGCTTTCAGTAATATATCAGTTGCTGTCAGTTACAGCTGAGAGGAGAACTGATGTGTCCATGTTTCCCTATGGCTCAAGTGGGCGATGTTACAGTTTAACTGTGTGCTGACCAGGAAGCTGCTATGGGTAATGGCCATTTTCAAAATGGAGGACGGAGAATTCCATTGATCACAGTGGACAAACAGGACGCAGTAGAGGAAAAATAGATTGAGGAGTAGACTACACAGGAGGTTAGTATGACTTGTGTATGTTTATTTTGACTTTTAATTTTCAGTTCAGGTTTTCTTTAAAGAGAGTCTGAAGCGAGAATAGATCTCACACGTGCCCCTGCTAAAACGCCGCTATTCCGCGGCTTAACGGGGGTCCCTGTCCCCCCAAACCCCCTCCGTAATGCGGGGGAGCGCTTCCTGGTTGGGGCAGGGCTACCCGCCGCAGCCCTGCCCCACGCGCGTCTGTCAGCGCGTATCTCCGCCTCTCCCCCGCCCCTCTCAGTCTTCCTTCACTGAGAGGGGCGGGGGAGAGGCGGCGATGCGCGTCTGATAGACGCGACTGGAGGCAGGGCTGCAGCCGTTAGCCCTGCCTCCAGGAAGAGTTTTCCCTGCGACCAACTTTCCGACCATCTTTTGGGTGGTGGGTTGGGGGTGAAGGGACCCCCGTTAAGCCGCGGGATAGCGGCGTTTTAGCAGGGGCACACGTGCCCCTGCTATATATGACAGCTGAAGCGAGATTTAGTCTCGCTTCAGTGTCTCTTTAAGTTACCCCAAATTTGTCTTATAGCTTCACATTGGTTTGGTGTGATTTCTAATATAGGGGTATTTGATCTTTCATATAGGTTTTCCATTCCCCTAAACCATTCTGAGAAACGGAGGCAGCCCAGACACAGCCAGTTTTTGGCTATTATTTTCCGGATATATAGGGTACCCACTTCTTTCAGAAAAGCGCCTTCCTTAGTCTCCTCCTGTTCTATTATACAAAAGATCGCATTCATTATGGATAGATTGAAGTTAGTGTCTACTAGAGATGGCCCGAACTGTTCGCTGGTGAACTGTTCGCCGGTGAACTGTTCACCAGCGAACGCTTCCCGGCGAACTTCCGTGGTTCGCGATCGCGGAGAATCGCGACCTTTTGCAGAAGTTCGATTTGCCCCCATAGTGCATCATTAGGGTCAACTTTGACCCTCTACATCACAGTCAGCAGGCACATTGTAGCCAGTCAAACTACACTCCCTTATAGAGCCCCCCCCCCTTATAAAAGGCAGGCAGCGTCAGGCATTGGACTCACTCGTGTGCCTGCAGTAATTAGAGAAGGGAGAGCTGCTGCAGAGAGAGCTATAGGGAAAGCTTAGTTAGGCTCTTGTAGGCTTGTTAGCTTGCTCCTTGCTGATTCTAATTGCTAAAAAAGCACCCCCTAACAGTTCTTGTGAGAGCTAATGTTGTTCTTGTGATCTATTTTTTTTTTTTGTGTGGCCCACTTGCATTATATACAGCCCTGTCAGTCAGTCGCAGCTGGCCTTTGGCACCTTAATTCATACTGTGCCACTGCCAGGCCCAGCACATTCACTGACTACCTGTGTGTGTGACAGGCAGCTGCACATTTGTAATCCCAATCACTGCACCTGTTCACTGTTCAGTGCACCTACCTACCTATACCTACGTGAGCGCACGCATTGTTAATATCACCAGTCATTGCACCTGTTCAGGGTACCTGTGTGTGTGTGTGTAACAGGCAGCTGCACATTTGTAATACCAGTCACTGCAACCTGTTCACTTGTTCACTGCACCTGTGTAACCACACATTGTTGTACCAGCAGTCACTGCATACCTGTTCACTGCACCTGTGTAACCGTACATTGTATTAGTCAAGTCACTGCATACCTTTCACTTCATCCCTCCCAATATGGACAAAACAAAAGACAGAGCCAGAGGCAGGCCATCTGGCAGGTCTGTTCGAGGTCGCGCTGTTGTGATTTTGTGCGGCCCTCGACCAAAGTACAGTGTTCAGAAGAAGGCACATGCCATCAACCCCAATATTGTCAGGATGTAGTTGACTATTTAACACAGAACACCTCATCTTTCTCAGCTTCCGCACAGACGTGACATATCTTCCACCTCCTGCTCTGATTCTGGCACCCCACTTAACACTCAGTTGGCCGCCACCACCAACGTGCCATCACCCCAGGGCTCAGCGGTGTGGAAATTTTTGTGTGTGTCTGCCTCAGATGAGAGCAATGCCATCTGTACTCTCTGCCACCGAAAATTGAGCCGTGGAAAGACCAAGACCCGTGTAGGGACAACTACCTTACGAAGACACATGATTACAAAGCACAAACTGCAATGGGATGACCACCTGAGGAAAAGCAGCACACAAAAGCAAAGCCACTCACCGCACTGGAAGATACCAGGCCGCAATTTTTTCTCAAAAAAGGTGATACCTAAACTGTACCGTGATGTTGAAAGGCAAGTGGTGACATCTCTGGCACACAGCGTTGGGTCAAGGGTCCATCTGACCACAGATGCCTGGTCTGCTAAGCACGCTCAGGCCTGCCCAAAGACTAAGTCAGTCCCCACACACAGCATCTCTGCCTGCACGCCATGTGACTGCCTGCCCTAAGACTAAATTGATCCCCACACAGCATCTCTGCCTGCAGGCCGCTTGACTGCCTTCTCCGCCACCACCAACAGGGTCCAGCAGGACTCCAGGCGAATTCCTGAATTTTTAAGGCCGCTATAATAATTTTTCTGGTGCGTGTACATGCCTGCCTAACTTTTCTGGCTGCACTGCGGCTGCAAAAACAAAACAAAAGGCATGTACATGTGTCAATTCCCCTTCATGATCGTTACCTTGCCACGGTGAAGGGGCTTGCGTATCACAATGAAGCTATGACCGCCGGCTATATGAGTGTCTCGGGGGTGGCACACAAGAGATAATAAGGTCGTTGCTTCATTGTGGACAGACCAAATTCTGTCAGCTGGACAATCACCTCAGCTTGGCGACCATATGGGCTTGAAAACCGCTATCGCCTGTACTCTCGCCATGGTGCGCACCAGTCCAGCACCACCATCACAACACAAACAGCTGTTTGCGGTGCGTTACACAGTGAGTTTGGTGTGCCAGTGTGAAGCAGTACTCTGATTACACTCCCTGATTGATGTATACACATGCAAGATGTTTTAAAGCACTTTAGGCCTCCAATTTAGCATGCAATGTGATTTCTGCCCTTAAAACGCTGCTTTGCGTCAAATTCAGATTTTTCCCCGGGACTTTTGACATCTATCCCACTCCCCCATGCAAAAACTCAGATGTTAGACCCCTTGAAACATCTTTTCCATCACTTTTGTGGCCAGACTAAATGTTTCTAGTTTTCAAAGTTCGCCTCCCCATTGAATTGTATTGCGGTTCGCGAAAGTTCACAAACGTTTGCGGAGTTCGCGAACCTAAAATCTGAGGTTCGGGCCATCTCCAGTGTCTACCCCTTGTTTACCAAATTCTATAAATTCATTCCACAGGGGAGTAACAGACGGGCAGCTCCGCCACATATGAATTTCTGATCCCCCAGTCAACCCGCATCTTTAACCCACACAATCTCTTCTTTTAACCTTGTAGTTTAATCACAGAGGCATAACTACAAAGCATGGGCTCCCCCAACAAAACAATGATGGGGTGCCCTATT
Source organism: Hyperolius riggenbachi (assembly GCF_040937935.1). NCBI lineage: Eukaryota > Metazoa > Chordata > Amphibia > Anura > Hyperoliidae > Hyperolius > Hyperolius riggenbachi. The sequence continues at coordinate 307,088,626 of NC_090650.1, read as the reverse complement.
TTCCACCTTTGCTGTGTCTAGCACAACCTACAGACTCGTATGCCAGGGGTCAATTAACAATGGCCATCATGATCCCCCATCCAGAATTAGAAAAGTCACAACATCTAAGGTGAAGGATGAGGTGGACTCTTGTATAGGACATAGGGTAAATAAGACAAGACAAATCAAATAACATTTATATCTTCTCTTGGCGGACTCAATGCGCTTGAGCTGCAGCCTCAGGCCTGCGCTCAGTAGACAGTAGCAGTGTTAGGGAGTCTAGCCCAAGGACTACTTACTAAAAAGGGTGCTTGCTTACTGAACAGGAAGAGCCGAGATTCACACTCTGGTCAACTGTATCAGAGGCAGAGCCCTTAACCATTACACTACCCAGCCAAAACAACCCTGCGCCCCCTCTGGGATCACTCTGTTTACTTACTAGTCCTTTTACTGTACAACTATGGAAAAGTGAACTGAGAAGTGGCTTTGTGAAACAAAAACACTATTCTGTTATGTTGTGTAGTACTGCAGTGAGAGAAGCATTGACCATATGAATGTTGGTGTAACCATAACAATGCAATGCAACTAAAGCTACCAATGTTTTTAATTAATCATTCAATTGAATAAGCCCATTTAATAACAAAAAAAATCAATGAATAATAGGGCCTCAATTGATTGATCAAAATCAAGTGGTGTAAAATAGTGAAACAATCACAATAATGTGTAGCAAGCAGAAACGGACAGGAATACATTTAAAAAGCTCTGCTCATGGCCCCACCTAAATCACCATGTTAATTGAAGACAACAGGTCTGGGAAACATGGAGCGATAGAGGAGGGCAGAGTTTTTTGTAATATATTCCCGCTATATACTTCCACTTGCCACCCAGACAAAAGGTCCAACTTGTGCCCCCACACCCACCTCCTTTTCTAACTAAACACTGCACTGGATTCCTGCTGACTATAGACAAGACACAGAACATTTATATCGTGCTTTTCTCCTGGAAGACTCAAAGCACCAGATCTGCAGTCACAAGGATGTGCTCTATAGGCAGTAGTAGTGTTAGGGAGTCTTGACCAAGGTCTCTTACTGAATAGGTGCTATCTAGTCACTATAGCAGAACAGTTAATCAGGTTGATGTTTGTTAAGTGCAACAAGCGTCATCACTTCACAACCACCATTCTCAGATGTGACACCAATGTGGTTCTGCCTGTTACCCATCCATACTGAATGCTTGTAAGTGCCCAGCCGATAAATTGGAGCAAGTGACAGGTGGTGCATTTAGGAATTTTCAATCCTGGAAAAGAAGCCTAAGGCCACGTTCACAGTGGTGTAGTTCACCAGGTGCTTTGTAGCGCAGCTTACCGCACTGCAATGCACCACCTATGCAACATTCACAGTGTGAGAGCATTGCAGCTTAACGGGTTGTGGCATCAAAACAAACTGCATACAGTGTGTTATTGCTAAATGCACTTGTTGGCAGTAAAAGTGATGCATACTTTTCATTGACTGTGAAAATTCACAGTACCCGATGCAACATGAGCATAACATGCGGCATTGCTTTCCCGATCCACTGTGTTCCTACTGTCAGAGGGAACACAATAGTGCTGTGAATATGGCCTCACTGACATATTTTGAAAGCGATAAAGCATGAAATCACTATCACTATAAATATATTCAACAGAGAGAGTTATATAATACAGTTAAAAGAAGAACTGATGTAGTTCTGTGTGAGTCAAAGGCTGCAAGACATGTTAATATTTATTATATCAGTATTTCCAATCTGCTGGGTGAAATGAGACTACATCACAGATGCTGCCCTTCAGAGCCATGTCATTGATGTTATGTTATGCCCCTTTTCACTTCTCCATTTGGTGAGTCAGCCTTTTTCAGCACAGCATGTTATTTTAACAATACTGAAAATGTCTAAGCATAACATAAATCTGTGAGCATTTGAGTTCTTAAAGCAGCTTTTTATTATGAAATTGTGGCCAGCTGCAGCCTGAGAGAAATCTGAACACTCTGAGCACATTTCACTTCACATGCAGCCCTGCCTCACCTGCTGTGCCTTATGCTATTTTATAGTTCAACAAATCCTACATAGATATACATATTTATGGAAGAAGACGGATTCCGGCACTCCAATGCAGAGGTAGTTTATTCAAGCACGGTATAAAAGTTACAACAGGTTACAAACACGCCTGTGTCGACAGCTGTTTCGCGTGGCACCACGCCTCCTCAGGACACCAAGGGCTTGATTCAGAAAAGGGTGCTAAGTGTTAGCACGCCAGTGAAAAGCCACTTTGCATGTGCTAACATGCTTTGCACGTGCTAAGTAGTTAGCACATGCAAACTACTTAGCACCGTAGTTAACACATGTAAACTACTTAGCACCCTAGTTTTTTTAAAAAAAAATCAGTGTTTATTCAACAAAGAAAAGGAACATATGACAGAATATGCAGTGTAGCAGTGCGCCTCCTAACTTTTCCAACAGTAACTTTAGCATCAATTATCACTGTGGAAGATGAGAGGTATTGTTAACATGTGAAAAAGCCGCTGCGAGTACTCAGAGCAAGGCCGCTGATTCCGCGTCCAACGCGGCAGGTTGCGCGCGTGGGTCTGCATCCACTGGCATGACGGAGCGCGATAAAACCGCCGCATGCCTTATGAACAAGGCGGCGGATTCCGCGTCAGATGCGGATGTTGGCATGCATAGGCATAATTCTGACAGTACTGCTGAACGCGGAGGAACCGCCGCATGCTTGGACAGCGGTGCGGCTGGTTCCGCATCCAACACAGCAGAAACATTACAACACATGTCTGGTGTGGCTGGGACTGATAGTCCACACAGGTTCAGGAGGACGCGCGCGCGGAGAGGCAGAGCCTTTATGACAGTCAGAAGGGTGTCAGCTGACCAAGCCGGTCAGCTGACAATTCCAGCAGTTTTCATTGGTCCAGCACTTCGGGGTGGCGCTGGAGAGCGCTTGGGTATATATACTGGGTGCTGGTCATTTCTCTGGTGTCTGGCGTTGCGATCACTACGTGGTAGCACTCAGACCTTCTGTCAGTATCTGTGTTATTATCTAGATCAGTTTCCAAGGTGTTGATGACCAAGAAGCTCACACCTTAGTCTAGGAATCCTGTTATTATCTGTGTTATTATCTGTGTGATTATTTAGACCAGTTTCCAAGGTGTTGATGACCAAGGAGCTCACACCTTAGTCTAGGAATCCTGTTACCATCTGTATTATTATCTAGACCAGTTCCGGGGTGTTGATGATCTAGGAGCTCACACCCAAGTCTAGGCATTGTTGATTATTTGTTATGACCTTCTGCTTTCCTGACCACTCTTCTGATCTCTGATTAGGTACTTCGCTATATCTGATACTCTGTCGCCAAACTCTGCTAGTCTTAGGATTCCGCATCTGTCTCCTGTCTCTGTACTTTATCTGTCTGTGTGTTAACGACCTGGCCTGTCCGACCTCGAGAACTATCTTCCCTGTTGGGAGATAGTTCCCAGTCCTGTCAGTGACACTTCACCTTTGGTGTCACTCACTCTCTGATCCTTCCCACTCTCAGCCTGGCTCCGCCCCTTGGGGAGCATCAGACCAGTGGAAGGAACCTGTCCTCTAAGCAGTATCTTGTACTACCTAGCACCCTCTACGCGGGTGCTCTCCTCAAAGTATACGGTTGCACCAAACACTCATATTACTCAGGTGTCCAAAGGTTAGAGATATATCTGATTATTGGTGATACTGCAGATCATCAATAATCGGGTATATATCTGCATTCTCGGTGATACTGCAGATCACCGGTAATCAGATCCTCTCTGTGTTACACCGATCGTTACATAACAATAATATAATGATCGTCACATAATATATAGAGCTCAGATTGAATTTAAATTTCCAAATATTCTATCTTTTACAAGATCATAATTAGCAAGACTAGGGGTATCTAACCATGAAGCTTAGCACCCTAGTTAGCACGGTGCTAAGTAGTAGTTTGCCTGTCCTAACTTTGGTGCTAAGTAGTTTGCATGTGCTAACTACGGTGCTAAGTTTGCATGTGCTAACTACGGTGCTAAGTAGTTTGTATGTGCTAACTACTTAGCACCCTAGTTTGCACGCCCAAAGCCTTTAGGTGTGCTAACTGGGTTAGCACCGTTTACTGAATCGAGCCCCAAGGCTCCCATACATATTTATTCATTAAGATACAATTAAATTTATATTTTTATAATGCTAGTGTAAGCAGCTCAATAAAGAAAAATCGTTGTAAGTTTGAGTACACAACATGCAATTTTCTCATCAGATCAATGGGAAAATGTCCCACTGTTCAATAGTTTCCAACATTTCTTATCTGCTTCTTATCAAGAATGTGGGTGCTGGGGGAGGGAGAGGTTACTATGGGTGTTGGGAGTGGTCGCTGGGGGAGCTAGAGGTCACTATTAGTGCTGGGAGAGGTTACTGTGGGTGCTGAAGGAGGCAAAGGTCACTATGGGTGCTGGGAAAGTTCACTGTGGGTGCTGTGGGAGGGAAAGGTCACTATAGGTGCTGGGAGAGGTTGTTGTTGGTGCTGGGAGAGGCAGAGGTCACTATGGGTGCTGGGGTAGGTGCTGGTAGAGGCAGAGGTCACTAAGGGGGGTTAAAGGGGTGACTGTGAGTGCTGAACAAGGAAGTGGTCGCTATGAGTTCAAAGATCACCTTGGTGTTTCCTCTATGTGGCTCACCTGAATAAGGCAGCTGGCCGGTGCACTTTCCCTGCAGGTTCACCACTCCTGCTCCTTATGCTCTTTATAATCCACAAGCAATAAGGAAAAGGCACTTCACAGGCTTCAAACTTCCATTTGTTTTATTGCGAGCAAGGACACATACATGTTACGGGTCACCTGACCTTTCCTCAAGTGTGCTCGCAATAAAACAAATGGAAGTGGTCGCCATGAGTGCTAGGTATATAGAAATCACTATGGGTGCTGGGAAAGGTCACTGTGGGTGCTGGGAGAGGTCATTGTCAATGCTGGGGGCAGGGCTTCCTGTGCTAATAGGCGGAGTTAATGTGACCAGGGCAGAGCTTCTTGTAGGTATAAGCTGAGCACCCAGAACCCCCCTCTCTGCATGTGTCTGAAGAAAGAGGTCAATTTTGTGCAGTACTGATCTCAAAATTGATCCCTTTCTTGATTTGAAACAGACCGGACATGTTGGGTATTATTGAACAATGGGAAAGTCAGATTCTTCTGACAGTAAAGCTGCACGGTGTGTTCCAGGCATAACAGATTTCATCTTACTGGGATCAAAAATTTCTGCAGATGGTGACTGCAGCTATGAGATGCTTATTACTTGGAAGGAAAGCTATTGCAAATTTGGACAAGACACTAAAGGATAGTGATGTCACTTTACCAACAAGATAAGGATAGTTAGTCCTTTGGTCTTCCCAGTATGGCTGTGAAAGCTGGACTATAAATAAGGTGATGCATAGCAAAGGTGATGCTTTTGAACTGTGGGTGTGTAGAAAGCTACTGAGAGTTCCTGGGATTGCTGGAAGATCTTACCAGTCAATACTTAAAGCAATAAGACCATAGTGTTCACTAGAAGGGTTGGTACTACTACTAAAACCAGTGGCGCACTTACCATAAGGCTGCAGGTGCTCACAGCACCGGGTGTAGCCATGGCTAGGGGTGTCACTGTGGTGCTAAGCCACTGTGTTCTTCCATGGGACTGTACAACTTTCTGCACTATATGTAGCACCCCTCCCCCTTCCTGTCCCGTGGGCAATGTGTCTCCTCGCTCTCTACACACAGCCTGCAGTGAGTGAATGTGCCGAGTAGCAGGGTAAGTAGAGAGAATGATTGTTGTGCTCCAGCTGGGACATTAGCAGGGAGAGGTGGCAGGATGTGTTTAGCATTTCAGAAGTAGCTTGTCATTACTAGCCATGTGCACTGCCTGCTGTAATACCAGAGTGCCCTACACTATTGATTATTTAGCCTGATTAATCAGTAATGCAGGCCAGTCTCCAGTTGAAGAAGCCATTGATACAGGTGCTGAAAGATGACTTCTGTAATGAGCAGAGAAACAAGCTCCAGGCAATTTAGATTAGCTTGATTGCAGGGAATCTTATCTATTTTCCAAGCTCCCCCTCCCACCTTATTGTCTTCCCCATGACCCTTTCCTCTTTTTAGAATTTAGTGGCTTGTCCCTGCCAAACCGCACTGGTGATTTCTGCAGTCTTGGTGAGAGGTCTTCCTGCTATTTCTCCTCTCCCACTAGGCTCTCTGTCTAGTGCCTCTATCTCTTTACCTCCCCCCCATGCATTCCCCTCTTTCATATGTCCCCATTTTCTGACTGTCCTCAGAGGAGCTCACAATCTAATCGTACCATAGTCATAGTCTAATGTCCTACCATATTATTATTGTGTATTTATATAGCACTGACATCTTCTGCAGCACTGTATAGATTACAGAGTTTAATAATAGTTAGTTAAAAACTAACTCCTTCCACATCCTGAAGACTCCTTTTCCCCCAAAATACCCCAAAATTTGCAGCAACATGCTTGGAGTCGGCACCCCAACCCGTCAACCCTCCCATCAAAAAAATTGGTTGTTGGGGGGAGGGTCTGTAAATAATCAGCACGGGTGTCAAATTTCTGAGGTACGCCACTGTCTAAAACTCAAAAACTATTTTCTCATAATGAGAAGACCAGATTCTTTGGAGAAATCCTTGACCCTTGGAAAACTGAGGACAAAAAAAGAAGAGGACAGTAGAGGCTAAGATGGATAAACAGCATAAACAGGGTTGATGCAAAAAAAACCAAAAATGTGGTAATATTGCAGTGCAGCACACAGCAGTTTTACCCTTACTATCGGCACTGTGTACCGTGAGTTATGCTATTAGCGTGATCCACAGTACTTGAGTAGCGTGACTATTGCTACGATAACCACGCTAACGGTAATGCCCGTACAGCAATGGTCACCCTAGCCGAGTACCCCGGGTCATGCTAATAGTGTAACACAGTGCAGATAGTAAGGCCTCTTTTACACTATATGCTGAAAAACGGATGCGTTTTAACTTTCCATAGCAATGCATTGTGAAAAAGCTTTCAGCTAAAATGTGTATTGTGGGAACTGTGCCATAGGAAAACATGGGCATTAATTTGAAAATCAGTTGTCCTTTCAGTTATAACAGAGCATCTGATTAAAGGGGCAGTATGGTGAAAAATTGTAACATTTAAAATATGTGCAAACTTAAACAAATAAAAAGTATGTTTTTTCCAGAGTAAAATGAACCATAAATTACTTTTCTCCTATATTGCTGTCACTTACAGTAGGTAGTAGAAATCTGACAGGAGTGACAGGTTTTGGACTAGCCCATCTCTTTATAGGGGATTCTCAGGGATTTATTTATTTTCAAAAACACTTAGTGAATGGCAGTTGCTCTGTCCAACTGCCAAAAAACTGTTTAGCGAGCAGGGAAGATGGACAGCATTATTGTTTTAATCCTTTTTAGGGAATATCTTTATATAGAATAAAAGCCTTGCTGAGAACCCCATTCGAAGAGATGGACTAGTCCAAAACCTGTCACTTCTGTTAGATTTCTACTACCTATTGTAAGTGAGGAGTAGGAGAAAAGTAATTCATGGCTCATTTTACTCTGGAAAAAACGTACTTCTTATTTATCTATGTTTGCACATATTTTACATTTTAAAATGTTTCGCCATAGTGCCCCTTTAAGTGTAAAAGGACCCTAAAGGTGGTCACACAACATCCAATCCAATCCAATTTTCACAAATTATATACTTTTGATAGGTTGTCCTGAAAAATCGAGAGCTTTCCTTTGTTTTCGATCGATAAATACGATCGAATTTCTCATTTTTGTGTTTTTTTGGAGATTGGACATTTTGGAAATTTCAGACCAACTATATCAAGAATTGTATGGTGTGTGATGGAACTGTACATCAAGTATCTGACAATCCATCACACATCATACAATTATTTATAAAGTTGGTCTGAAATTTCCAACATGTCCAATCTCCCCCCAAAAAATAAATTTTGTTCGAAAACAAGGAAAAGCTCTCGATTTTTCAGCACAACCAATCAAAATTATCGAATTGGTGAAAAAAAATCGATCTTTTCATTGTATGATGTGTGGCCACGTTAAGGGTAATATTGCTGTGCGCTGTCTGTGCATGGCAATTTCATCCATCAAGCCCCATATATGAAGGTATGAAACATTCAACAGCTGAAAGAAGCAGTGACTAAACAATGAGGATCAGGAAGCAGCCAAATATCACTTTATTTTCATCCTACATTTTCCTGCATAGCCAATTAAAATGTCTTTATTGCACGCTACCATCCAACACTGTAAGCTCTCTGACAGGAAGGGAAGCAGTGTAAGCAGCTTCGCCTTGTAGCTGTGTATCTTCATTGCCAGTTAGAAATGGGCCAGCGGAGGAGAGCACAGGTATTGATCTGGATGTGTTATTCAGCAATGGTTCCTGCATTGTCACAAGGTTGACTGGACAGAGTAATTCATCTCTCAGCAGGTAGGTACAGCAGGTACATGCACTTCAACTTGTACTTGTCAGGATAAAGCTGGAAGTGGACAAGAAGTAATATTACATAGATTTGTTGGCCTGATTTAGTTATGACTAGCTGATGGCCCGGCATTGCCCGAGTATGTATTTGGTTGGTGTTGGCTCCGCCCACATTTTCTAACTCTAACGCATAATTACTCAGTGACCTAGTTTGTGAGCTTCAGGGTCTTTGGAAATCAATAATTTGCATTGAAATGAAACACATCTGATTGGCTGTGGCAGGGGCATAGCTAGAAATGACTGAGCCCCATAGCAAAAAAAATGTATGCCCCCCCCCACGACCTTCCAACCCCACGGACCTTGGACCTCCCACCCAAAGTTCCTCCTGGACCCTCCACCCCAACATTCCCACACCCCTCTAAGTACAGTATAAGTTGCCAGGTCTATAGGTGTCCCCAGTTTAGGTAGTAGTCAGGGGTGTAACTAGAAATCACTGGGCCCCCTTGTGGCAACAGCAATTTAAACTAAATACTGTACAAACATTTTAACTCATACATGAACATTATGGAAAATCCAAGTTGAAAATAAACTGTGAAGATAAACAATTTCATCCATCCTACTCCTGAAAAATATATTCATTTTTTTTAGAACCTCCCAGTTTTATTTTCTGTTTTAAAAAGCTAAAAAAGTAGGTTTAATGCTATTGTCTCATATGATGATGATTCAGCTTTTCCCATAGTCTCGCAGTTAGCAATCATGTGACCCCCAACAAGACAAATTCAGCAATCATGAGGCCCCTATCAAGACAAATTCAGCAATCATGAGGCCCCCAACATGACAAATTCAGCAATCGTGAGGCCCCGAACAAGACAAATTCAGCAATTATGAGGCCCCCAGCAAATCATGAGGCCCCCAACAAGACAAATTCAGCAATCATGAGGCCCCCAACACGACAAATTCAGCAGTCATGAGGCACATAAATAGACAGCATTTCACATAAATAGGCAGAATGCCCCCTTAACATGGTAGACACCTCTCACCTGGCTTCTGAATTCTCTTGTACTGGCTGCTGTGCCTGGCAATACTGTTTTTGGCTGGATTGGGGATGATGTGTGGGCTGAAAGGCCTGGCAATGATGCTGTGGCCTGGCTGGCGGTGATGCTGTGGTCGATGCTGTGGCTGGGTTGGCGGTGATGCTGTGGCTGGGTTGGCTGGCGGTGATGCTGTGGCCAGGCTGGCTGGCGGTGATGCTGGGCTGTGCTTGGCTGGTTGAAGTAAATGCTGGCCTGACTGGTGGGGATGCTGTGGCCTTTTTGACAGTGATTCTGGGCTGGTTGGCTGGTGGTGATGCTGGGCTGGCTGTCCTGGATAGTTTAGGTAGTGACAGGTGCCCCCTAGTTAAGGTAGCGCCACGAGTCCCTCAGTTTAGGTAGTGACAGGAGCCCCCCAGTTCAGGTAGTGACAGGAGCCCCCCAGTTCAGGCAGTGACAGGAGCCCCCCAGTTCAGGCAGTGACAGGAGCCTTCCAGTGTAAGTAGTGACAGGTTCCCCCCGTGTAAGTAGTGACAGGTGCCCCCCAGTTCAAGTAGTGACAGGGACCCCCCCAATTCAGGTAGTGACAGGGACCCCCCAGTGTATGTAGTGACAGGAGCTACCAGGTTAGGTAGTGAGTGACAGGGACCCCCAGTTAGGTAGTGACAGGGACCCCAGGTTAGGTAGTGAGTGACAGGGACCCCCAGGTTGTCAGGATAAAGCTGGAAGTGGACAAGAAGTAATATTACATAGATTTGTTGGCCTGATTTAGTTATGACTAGCTGATGGCCCGGCATTGCCCGAGTATGTATTTGGTTGGTGTTGGCTCCGCCCACATTTTCTAACTCTAACGCATAATTACTCAGTGACCTAGTTTGTGAGCTTCAGGGTCTTTGGAAATCAATAATTTGCATTGAAATGAAACAAATCTGATTGGCTGTGGCAGGGGCATAGCTAGAAATGACTGAGCCCCATAGCAAAAAAAATGTATGCCCCCCCCCCACGACCTTCCAACCCCACGGACCTTGGACCTCCCACCCAAAGTTCCTCCTGGACCCTCCACCCCAACATTCCCACACCCCTCTAAGTACAGTATAAGTAGCCAGGTCTATAGGTGTCCCCAGTTTAGGTAGTAGTCAGGGGCGTAACAAGAAATCACTGGGCCCCCTTGTGGCAACAGCAATTTAAACTAAATACTGTACAAACATTTTAACTCATACATGAACATTATGGAAAATCCAAGTTGAAAATAAACTGTGAAGATAAACAATTTCATCCATCCTACTCCTGAAAAATATATTCATTTTTTTTAGAACCTCCCAGTTTTATTTTCTGTTTTAAAAAGCTAAAAAAGTAGGTTTAATGCTATTGTCTCATATGATGATGATTCAGTTTTTCCCATAGTCTCGCAGTTAGCAATCATGTGACCCCCAACAAGACAAATTCAGCAATCATGAGGCCCCTATCAAGACAAATTCAGCAATCATAAGGCCCCCAACATGACAAATTCAGCAATCGTGAGGCCCCGAACAAGACAAATTCAGCAATTATGAGGCCCCCAGCAAATCATGAGGCCCCCAACAAGACAAATTCAGCAATCATGAGGCCCCCAACACGACAAATTCAGCAGTCATGAGGCACATAAATAGACAGCATTTCACATAAATAGGCAGAATGCCCCCTTAACATGGTAAACACCTCTCACCTGGCTTCTGAATTCTCTTGTACTGGCTGCTGTGCCTGGCAATACTGTTTTTGGCTGGATTGGGGATGATGTGTGGGCTGAAAGGCCTGGCAATGATGATGTGGCCTGGCTGGCGGTGATGCTGTGGTCGATGCTGTGGCTGGGTTGGCGGTGATGCTGTGGCTGGGTTGGCTGGCGGTGATGCTGTGGCCAGGCTGGCTGGCGGTGATGCTGGGCTGTGCTTGGCTGGTTGAAGTAAATGCTGGCCTGACTGGTGGGGATGATGTGGCCTTTTTGACAGTGATTCTGGGCTGGTTGGCTGGTGGTGATGCTGGGCTGGCTGTCCTGGATAGTTTAGGTAGTGACAGGTGCCCCCTAGTTAAGGTAGCGCCACGAGTCCCTCAGTTTAGGTAGTGACAGGAGCCCCCCAGTTCAGGTAGTGACAGGAGCCCCCCAGTTCAGGCAGTGACAGGAGCCCCCCAGTTCAGGCAGTGACAGGAGCCCCCCAGTGTAAGTAGTGACAGGTTCCCCCCATGTAAGTAGTGACAGGTGCCCCCCAGTTCAAGTAGTGACAGGGACCCCCCCAATTCAGGTAGTGACAGGGACCCCCCAGTGTATGTAGTGACAGGAGCTACCAGGTTAGGTAGTGAGTGACAGGGACCCCCAGTTAGGTAGTGACAGGGACCCCAGGTTAGGTAGTGAGTGACAGGGACCCCCAGGTTAGGTAGTGAGTGACAGGGACCCCCAGGTTAGGTAGTGAGTGACAGGTGCCCCCCAGATTTGGTAGTGAGTGACAGGGACCCCAGGTTAGGTAGTGAGTGACAGGCGCCCCCCAGGTTAGGTTGTGAGTGACAGGGACCCCCAGTTAGGTAGTGAGTGACAGGGACCCCCAGGTTAAGTAGTGAGTGACAGGCGCCCCCCAAGTTAGGTTGTGAGTGACAGGTACCCCCAGTTAGGTAGTGAGTGACAGGGACCCCCAGGTTAGGTAGTAAGTGACGGACCCCCAGGTTAGGTAGTGAGTGACACCCCTCTGCGCTACCCTCCAGCATTAAATAGTGTGGTTATGCAGGTGGCGGGCAGCGGCAGATACATATTATTATTATTATTATTATTATTTATTGTATTTATATAGCGCCAACATATTACGCAGCGCTGCACAATAGATAAAAGGGGTAACATACAAGGTAGAACATACAGGAAGCTCACAACAAAACAAGATCATGCAAATGATTTGATAATACAGTGTCATAGGTCAAAATAGAGATTGTTCTAGTCCACAAAAGGGGTGATTGTCAGTAAGATTGCATAATCCAGCTGGAAACACTAAGGGAGATGGCCCTGCCAGAGGCTTACAATCTAAAGGGTGGGGGTGGAGACAATAGGTGCATCTGTTGAGAGGGTGTCTAACAGAACATATTATGGTGCTGGTGTAGGGGGGTATGCGAGCATGAAAGGGTGAGTCTTGAGAGCTTGTGTGAAGGTATTAAAGGTGGGGGCAAGTCTGGTGGCTGGAGGGAGTGAGTTCCAGAGAGTAGGGGCAGCCCTGGTGAGGTCCTGCAATCATGCATGTTTGTTTTTATTTGATGGAGAGGCTTGTGGGCTGTGCAGTTCAGATTCAAAGGCAGAGATGATCTAGTTAGACAGCAATAGTGTTTAGCAATACAAGTAAATCACAACAAAGATAATGTTACCTTAATGTGGTGCTTATTTCTGCTGAATTACTGGTGAATACTGGTAAATTAGTTTTTTTTCGCCCTTTGAAAGCTGCCCTTAGAAAGCGAACCTATTTGTCGGCTAACCGACAAAAGAATTAGCTCTCCTTAGATACACAGAGCTAATCAGGAAGGCCTGGTCAGCTGGCAGACAATATGCTAATTAATAGAGGTGGGCTTGTCTCCTGCAAGTTCAAACAGATCTGTATGTGATACAGGCTTTGATGCAAATTGCAGGCCAGCCACCAGGAAGTAAAGTGTGAACAAACAATGCCAGAATTCAATAGCAATTACAATAATGTCTGTAATGTTACTCAGGTGCTAACACTATTGCAGAGGAAGATCAAGAAAGCAAAAGTGATCAAATACAAAAGATGGAAATTATCAGACATACACAGGCAATGCAGGATGAGATTAAGCGTGTGGTTGCAGATTTCAGTGCAGTTCAGATTCAAAGATGGAAATTATCAGACATACACAGGCAATGCAGGATGCATACCTTCCGTGCGCTCCACGGATGCTCCTCTCTCTAGCTTCTGAAGCTAGAAGCTACAGGAAGTCGCGTCAGAAGCTAGAGAAAGGAAGTCGTGTCAGAAGCTAGAGAGAGGAGCATCCGTGGAGCACCCGGAAGGTATGTATCTGCCGCTGCCCGGCGCCTGCATAACCACACTATTTAATGCTGGAGGGGAGCGAAGAGGGGAGAGCCCGGGGTGAGGGAGGGGGGGCCCGTCCCCCCTCCCCACCGACTTGCCACCAAGCTCTCCCCTCTTGCTGCAACCCCTCCAGGTCCTAGGGGGGGCATCCTGCTGCGGGCCCCCTGTGACGTAGGGCTCGGCGGGCCCCATAGCAACCGCTATGGTTGCTATGGCTATTGCTATGCCCCTGAGCTGTGGCTCCATCCCCTTTCCTGAATTTGAACCCCAGTCACCCAATGACCAACTGTACCAGGTTTGAGGCTTGTACCATTAACCTCCCAACTTCCCAACTTTCTGAGATAAGAAAGAGGGACACTTAAGACACGCCCCTGCCACATCCCTAACCACACCCACACCATACCCCAAAACATGCATACAATAAGGAATTTATAAGCAACAGTTACATAATTCAAATAAAACAGGCAGTACATTAAGTCAGCTGATAGGAATAAAGTTTGGCATTGCATGCTGTAGTGGAGGCTCAGTTGCAGGAAGTGCTATTAATGCAGGTATGTGATATGCTGCAGTCCATTCAGTGGGTTCTGAGCAGCAGCTGGCAGTAGGTGTTCTCTACCCATCACTCTCCCAAGGTGTTCTCTCCCAATAACATCACACCATAATACTGGACTTCCTTGCACCTCTCCTCATTTTGTTTCCCTAACTCAATACTCGCACTAGTGACAACCTGTCCTATAGCCTTTGCATTTCCACTAATTTTCCTCCCTATTCTTCACCCCACATGTTGAACTCATACTACAAAGATGACATAAGAGTGAACAAGATTGTACAGTGAATGGGGAGTTAATGTTCATTGGCATTTTGTGAACATGTCCCGGCAGTCCTGTTGCAGGTGCTGCAGCATCATCCACAATAAGGACTCTCAGATGTGAGCTGGATCAGTCAGCAGAAACACTCTCAAGTCTCATATCCTGTGGATGGCAGGAGAGGAGGAGAGCTGGCTGCAGCCATGCTGTCTGTGTCTCCTGTGTGCTGTGCAGAGCAGAGCCATGCAGCCTGTGTCTGGCTGCCAGAAAGCATGTGGCACTGAACTGTACAGCACCAGGAAGACACAGGCAGAAGCTGATAATGGCTGCACACAGCTCACTCCTCTCCTGCCATCCACAGAAACTACCAGAGCAGGAAGTGATTACGTGCTGAACACGAACAGAGCTGAAGGGGCGCTGAACTAGTCAGAGCTGGAGGGGGCTGAACTGGGCAGAGCTGTCACATCAGGAGGAGGATATGGGCAGGCACATGTTCAGAAGCAGCACCAATCCCTCCCCATACAATCAGCAGCACAGTGCTACCTTCTGTGAGGACAGGGAGAAAGAATGCAAGACAGATGAAAGAAACCCGGGACATCATAGGGAGGGGGCGGGATGTTGGATTTAGGGGCAAAAACCCAAATCGGGTCTGTTGTGAGTCTGAATAGTGCAAGAATGGCAATAATTAAATATTCCTCTTGAAAATCAATAGGTGAATTTTGATTGACTTTTGTAGGCTCCACCCACTTTTCTGAATATTAATCCCAGTCACCCAGTGACCAACTGTGCAAAGTTTGAGAACCCTGCCATTAACAGTGTAAGAATAGGTGCAGTTTACATTTTCCCAGTGAAATTTGTATTTGTCTCCGCCCACTTTTTGGTTATGGGGATAAAAAGTATCCTTTATGTTATTACAGGTAATGTACTATGTGTGTGCCAAATTTCATTCAATTACGTTCAACCATTGTTACGTGATTGAGTAACAAACATCCAAACGTGCGCATTCATAATATTAGTGAGATTACCAGGGGTAAGGGCTGGATTTTTCTTAATGCATACCTGAGGCAAAAAATGTAAAAGTTATGGATACCTGTTTATTATTTATGTCATCAGACACTTGGTGGCCTCTTATTGTGGCCAGCCTCCCCTCTGTGCTTGATTACGTTTATGTTTTTGAGCAGAAGTTTTCTCATGTAAAAGAGGGTATCAGCTACTGATTGGGATAAAGTTCAATTCTTGGTCGGAGTTTCTTTTTAAAAGAGGATCTCCACCTAAAAATTTAAAATCCTTCAGCACTGCTGTAAAGAAAACTTATATCTACCTCTCGTCCCACGAAGCCGTCCCGAATTCCCTGCTTCAGTCCACTTCTGGCGCCTGTCCCTGCCTCCCCTCTCTCCTCTGAGAAAACCCCCCGACTATTTACTTCAGTAAATAACTGTGCGTTTTTTCTCCGAGGAGAGGCGGGGCCAGGCGCCGGAAGTGGAGTGATGCAGGGTCTTCGGGACAGCTTTGTGCAACAGGACTCTGCAGGTAAATATAACTTTTCTTTACAGCAGCGCTGAAGGGTTTCTAATTTTTGGATTGAGGTCCTCTTTAAGTTTCTTCTTCGGCTTGCAAAAAATTCTTGCACGGTTAGTCAATAAAGGTATCACCTAAACAACTTTTGTTGTTCTGTCTTCGGATCCTATAATGGATGTATAACTAATATGTTTGAGTCAGGACGCAGTTACACAGGGGTATTCTTTCTGAACACGTTGACCTCATGTATAATTTGCTATAATTCTATCATCTGACCAGTGATGTCACTTCCTGCAGGGGAGCAACTCTAGTTTTCAGGTAAAACAATGGAATACTCAACACAGCATCCCTGCAAGCTCTGAATCCAATACTGCTCCAGTCCTCTATTAGAGTGACTGGTTATCACAGGGAGCACTGGGGTCACAGTGGGCCCACACCTGCTCCCAGGCTCCATTACAGTCAGTATGGTAGCTATGGCTATTGCTACACCCTAGTTCATGTCATATATGAAGTTTTCACCATGCAGACTCTCTTTAAGATTAATGATTAAGCAGCACAATGCCATTAGCTGAGCATGTAATATAGCTTTTGGCACCATAATGAATACAAGCTTTGGCTGTACTACATAAACATCTCTCATGATGTCACACATGAATAATTCAATGTTATTTTGAGTAAACCATAAAACCGCTATAGAGGATAACAGCAAGTTCAATTAAACAAGCACAGGAGACAGGAAAGAAAATGTTTCATTGCTGTTTGATGGGAGTATTGAGTGGGACAGGCTTGTGTTTACTGCTGATATTTCATGGGAGCTGATCACTGCTTTTTATCTCAAGGCCATTGGGATGGGAATTAATGAGGTGTAGATTAAGAGCAGAAGAGAAAGCTTTTATTTCACCATCAGCAAACATTTCATGAGAACAGCTTTATGTCAGAGCCGGAATGGCTAATTCCATCCGTGTGCACATTCCATCCACATTGCAGAGTGGATCCACTATTCAGCTGACTGACGATGCATGTGTGGAGGAGGCATTTCATAAAGTGAATTTCCTTGTTTGATGAAGAGGAGGTTGGACAAAACACGTCCCTGCTTCACAAGTCTTTGTGTGAATCAGTTATTAAAAATCATTTAATATCCTCCAACCTTCCTCGGAATTAAAACGAGATATCATAAGTCCCCAAGAGAGCTGAAAAATGTTCCTTCCGAATATAAACTAAGTACAGGAACTATATTAGAGGAATTTGACTTGTGGACACAAATGAACACAGGGACACCAAGAGCCCAATCTGGTGTATTATCGTAGAGTATCCAAGATGTGGAAAAATCAAATAAATTATTATACTTACAATGCTGGGTTGCTAATGGAGTCAACCACTCGTACGAGCATGTGGGGAAGTACCGGCCCCACTCGGCCTTGTGGATATGATATGGCAGTTGCCGCCTTAAAAAGAGTGGTTCACTCTCATTGAGTGATTCCACCTGCTCTGGGGTAGTTAACGGCAGTAGGAGTATTGCTAAAGGCACCCCCAAAAAAGCAGTGTACATATCTCAAAGCAGTATATATAGATAGAGAGATCCTACTTTCATTAAGTAGATCTCTTGTGAAATTGAAGGTAGAATCTATCTATATCTATTTATACTGCTCCGAGATATGTACACTACTTTTGGGGGGGGGGCTCCAGCAATACTCCTATATTAGAGGAAGCTATGCTATTTTAACACGTTTGTGAGGTGATTAGTGCTGATGATACCTTGCAGCTATCTCAAGTTTGAATCCCACCAGGGTCCTGTCTGTATTTAGTAACCTGCCTGGTAATGTTTGGATGTTATTTTATCCCTACACAGTCCAGTCACCTGGGGGCAGCATTCCTCTCCAGCTGTACTGCGCCTGTGCGGCCTGTGTGGCCATTCTCACGTGAGTGAAGCACGGCCACATTCAAGCCAGAAGAGGAGTGTAGCCCAGGAGTGTAGAAGAGGAGTGTAGAGGAGGGTCCCAGGCAGCAATGGAAGACAGGGAGACAATGGGGGAAGTCTCTGGAGGATCTAGAGGCTTCCCTCTCTTTAGGTAAGTATTTACTTTTTAGGTAGTTTGATAGTTATTTTCTTTTCCAAAAACATTGCATGTTTGGATGTTAGGAGGAATATTATGCTCACCAATGCACATCCCAATCAGAATACATAAAACTATAGATTTCAATGGGTACCAGCTGTGCCCAGCAGTAGGCAGGGAGCGTGTGTTATTACCAGCTGTCACTGCTTGTGTTTTTCTTGTTCACCAGTTTAAGGACACCTGCACGGGTCAAAAACATTTAAACATTTCTTATTTAGTACAAAGTTTCTGCTTGATAAATGTTAACATATTGTAATTCCCAGCTTGTTTCCAGAAATCCCCTTCTTCCGTTTGTGTGAAGGTGTGATGCTATTTCAGTTTCCAGCTTATTCCTGCACATGTGAGTGCTACAGATATCCTAGCCTCTGATGTTCGTACTTGCTATTCTGTTCACTCTTTAACATCACATAACACTTGCCTAAGAACATTTCTAAAATGGCTGTAGTGTTTAGATTTGTGGAAGGTGGACACAGAACAAAGGAATGAAGAGAGAAGGAGATGGATACAATAGCCGGGAGTAGCACCCAACCGTTACCAAACACATTCCAGGAACATGATTTGTGAGACTATTATTATTAGGGGCCTTCAACTTTAAGACATTCTGTTTGAGAGTTTCTGTCTAAGTTGAATCATTTTTACTTTATATTTCCAAAATCGACAGTCACTGTCAGATCACTTTTTTTTCTAGTACTGTAGTGTAAACAGCGAGAGCAAAGCTATAGACCCCGATGCAAACATTACACTGGCTCTGGGCCACCATTAGTGATTTTAGTAAGGGGGCCTTCCAGTTCCTTTTAGGGTGTATTCACAATATGGGCATTGTAGTGCATTATAACAAAAGCTATAATCACACAGCAACACGCTGCAATGGCCTCACAATGGGCCCATTCAGATTGGTGCATTGGCTCCGTGGTACGTCATGTTGTATTGTGATAATGTGAGCCAAGATATGCGCTACTGGACAATGCGAATGTTATGCCTGCATTACAAATGAATGGTGGAGAGGTACCATGTGTTGGAATAAGCAACTGTTGTGACATATAGTAGAATGTGGCAAATTATTCAGGATGCCTAATTTTACATTAATTCTTCTGTTTCACCATCTACTACCTATACTGAGGGGACTGTATAATTATACGAGCACTTTTGGCTATGTTACACTGGAAGGGACTCACTAATACTGGGGGAATATTTAGCTACCTAATATTAGTGGGGGCACACCTGGCTAACTAATAATGTTGAGGGCACATCTGACTTTCTGATACAAATGTCTAAGGACATACCTGGCTACCTAAAACCTTCCACTACCGAGAACACACTGTCCTCAACAGCCTCGCTGAGATCTTTGGCAACAGTCGAAATCTGGAGGGGGGAGGGGAAGGGGAACACCAAAGTCTAGTTTCACTGAGGGCAATAGGAAACTTAATGTAAGTGTCCAAGAAAAAAGAAAAAAAAGATCCACTTACCTGGGGCTTCCTGCGCAGTACCATCGGACCACGTGACCCGCGCTGGAGCGCAGAAGACGCCGACCCGGGACCCAACCTGGCGAGGTCTGGTCCTGCAGTGGAGAAGACCGGGAGCCTCCGGAGCTGCGGGGAGGGCACAGGATGGCTGCCACGGGCTGGAGGAAGCCCCAGGTAAGTGGATCTTTTTTTTTTTCTTCTTGGATGTTTCCTTTAAGGCCCTTTTCACACTTCATGCATTTTATAAGAATTGTACTGCAACGGTCCTGAAAAGTCAAACTGCACATAACCACAGCGGTGTGACCATACAGGGAGGCATACTTTCTACCGAAAGTATGCCTCACTTCCGGGTGTAATGCCCACGGTGCACAAATACTCATGCACCATCACAATAAGACCTGCCGCACCACGCTTGGTGTGATAGCCCCCTAGGTATATCACTGCTTCTACGATGGGATGCAGAATTTTTGTGTGACACAACAGACCGCGGTAAATGTGAAAGGACGAGTGGGCCCTTGGTTCAGCAGAAATTAGAAAGTGAGCTTCTGATTATACTTTCAGTAATGTTATAATGACTATTTCTTAATGATTCTAAGTTATGGCAAAGAGGTCCAACAGACTTCATATTCAGAACACTATTACAAAAATGGGGCGGTATAGTAAGCAGCTAGCCCTCTATCCAGGCTGGAAGCCTCCAGTCAGATGCTGCTTTTTACTTAACAAGAAATGAAGGAATCTCTCCTCTGATTGGGTGTTCAAAAGGACATTTTCTTTAAGACCTTCAGCAGCCAATACTGCAGACCTGTTTGTATAATGTAACTAATGCTTTTTTGGGGTTTTCTTTAAAAAAATAGCGCGCTGGCTGAACTTGAGCCAGTGTGTACATAGTATAGGAGTAGAGTTAGTCCACATATGTCTGACATCTGTCTTCTGCTCATTATGCGTATGGATGAATGAAATGCAAATTATTTTGACTTGTTATAAATTGTTGTGCTAATTTAATGCAAACTGACCAATCCAACACTGCAGCTACACATTTGATTGGCTTATTTATAAGCTGCTTACATTTGCAAAAAAAGGACAAAATCTCAATACTCTGTGCGATAGCTCAAAACTGGAGGACCACTGGGGTTTCCTTTACACAAATGTTACATAGAGTGGAAGAAGTACGCCTTATGGACTACCTTTACCATACCCTGCATGATACCCTGGCACTATACTAGGTAAATTGGGAGGATTGGTCTAATGCCGGGCATACACGGCACATTTATGTGCCGGTATCGAGCCAGCAGCTTGATGCCGGCGCGCGTCAACGCTCGTCCGCCCGTGCGCGCGGATCGATCCCCGATAGTCCCCGCGGGCTTCCCTTATCAGCTGCTCGATTCCCCGCTATTGTCCGCCCGCAGGGATCGAGCCGGGAATCAATCCGGCAGGTCATCGGACCTGTCGGATATTATCAATCGAGCCATCAGCGGCTCGATTGATAAGCCTGCAGTCGAGCTGTGTATACTTAGCATTAGGCTGGCATCACTGCAGTTTAAAGAGATTATAGGTCTTATCATTGGCCTGGGAGGCTTTTTATTTGTTTGCTTAGTAAACTTGATGGCGTTAAAAGCAGTTTCATTATATCTGCACCACGAGATGAAGCAGTTGGTTAACATGGTTTTGATCCTTCTTTTTGCGCCTGATTTTTCATGTATTTTTCTAGCTTATGTAACAAACTTTCCGCCATATAAGACGCACTTTTTCTCCCCAAAAAATGGGGGGAAAAGTCTCTGCATCTTATACGGCAAAGGCAGCGAATCGCTGACTTAAGAACGCCCGCTGATAAGAACCGCTGACCCCCCGCCACGTCAGGGATTCCATGCATGTGTACCCACACCCTCCATATGTCTTCGCTTCCTCCCCCTGTCTCCTGCTCCCCTAGTGTGAGTAGTGGCTGCTGGCTTACCTAATACATGGCACTCGTGGGGACTGCAGACCTCCCTCTCCTCCGCACTTCTCCCTCTTGTGTTGGCTTGTGCTGATGATGCGATCAACACAATTTGGTCACTAGAGCAAGCCACGCGGAGTAGAAGGAGGTCTGCAATTCCCACAGGTGCCATGTATAAGGTAAGCCAGCTGCCGCCACACACACGGGGAAAGCAGGAGACGGGGAGGAAGCTGAGGCACACGGTGGGTGCAGGCAGTTTGCGGACATTAGGGGACACACGTTGGGACACATAGCGCACACAGGAAAACACATGGCGCACACAGGAGAACACATGGGGGACACAGTAGACACATGGGCAGTACAGGAGGACACATGGGGAAGACATGAGGGACACTGGAGGACACATAGGGGACACAGGTAGACAGATGGGGGATACAGGTGGACACATCAGGGGGACATGGGAACACAGGAAGACATGGGAACACAGGAGGACACATAAAGGGGACAACATGTACAAGATGCTTCTGGAACATGGAAGCACCAGGTTTAGTATATATATATATTTTCCCCTGGTTTTTGCCCTCTAAACCTAGATGCCTCTTATATTCCGGAGCATGTTCTATGGCAGTATATGGTCATTTTATATATTTCATTGTTATAATGTTGGCTACAACTTTTCAGTGATTTATGCATATACTGTTATTATCTGTTTTTGACATTTTTCATAATAAAGACCTAGTGAAAAAAAAAACCACAAAATTTGCATCAACTCATCACTCAACTCATATGGATCTCATTGACTATTCCTGATAGTGATTCAAACTTCTGCCAAGTTGGTATTTTGCTGCTGCATACTTGGCTTATTGCTAGGATGGAAAAATACTGTATCCATTGAATTTCATAAATGGTTTTCTTCACCCGATGTTCAGATTAATGACAAAAAACACATTGTGAAAAAAAATTTATTTTAAAATGTTTCCTTTGTAAGAAAAAAGCAGCCATTGGAAAAGACCCATGTCACATAATGGTTATTCTACAAACTTCATCCATGTATCAGTAAAATGTTACAGCAGTTATATGACCTTAGTGCCTGCTGTTTAGTCATGCAATGTGGGATTCAAGGAAGTAAAACAGTTTAATTTATCCAGTAAAGTAGATAAATAATTGAGAGATTTCTCTTACTTTTAGAAAAGCAGTTCATCGTAAATTTTTGTAAAATTACGATATGGCGATGACTGCTGTGGCTAGAATTTAGTGGTTAACACTTTCTCCCAAAATGTTTCATTTAATAACGTACTAGGCATATTCCACCTATAGCAGCAAGCTACAGTCATATCCTTGCATCCCTACTTTGGTGATGAAAAGAGGAATAAAATACAATAACTGAACAATAGTACTGAACAATATTGTATTACATGTCTCACTTTATTTTCTGTTAGGCCACTAATGTTGGTTTCCTAAAGGCACACTGTTTTACTTCGCTTGTCTGTAATTATATCTATTATTTTCAGAGTGGAAGCAGCCATTTTGTATACCAAGTCTGTATTAATTATGCCTTCAAAAACTAGTAAAATGGGGCTTTATGAAAATTATCAATTTTGATATTTCTGACCAGAAAACTGTATTTATTTTACATCCTCATCAATCCTCGACCACTTTTCCTCACATATCTGCTACTTCTTAAAGGGATACTGTAGGGGGGTCGGGGGAAAATGAGCTGAACTTACCCGGGGCTTCTAATGGTCCCCCGCAGAAGTCCTGTGCCCGCGCTGCCAGTCACCGATGCTCTGGCCCCGCCTCTGGTTCACCTCTGGAATTTCAGACTTTAAAGTCTGAAAACTACTGCGCCTGCGTTACCGTGTCCTCGCTCCCGCTGATGTCACCAGGAGTGTACTGCACAGGCACAGACCATACTGGGCCTGCGCAGTACGCTCCTGGTGACATCAGAGGCAGCGAGGTCATGGCAATGCAGGCGCAGTGGTTTTCAGACTTTAAAGTCTGAAATTCCAGAAGTGAACCGGAGGCGCAGCCGGAGCATCGGTGAGTGGCTGCGCGTGCACAGGATGTCTGCGGGGGACCATTAGAAGCCCTGGGTAAGTTCCACTCATTTTCCCCCGACCCCCTTACAGTATCTCTTTAAATCCTGCATTTTTCTGCCTCGGTTTAGAGTGTTGGTCAATCACACAAGCACACAACTGTTCTGTGGAACTCTCCATACATAAACATGTTTTGTTGCATTGGTCAAATGTTTGTGTTTGGACAATGAAAACACCTCTGTAGCCCATGAAGTGAAGCAGTACCTAACCTGTTACGAATGCCTCATATTTTTAAACATTCTACAAACCTGCGACAGTCATGTCCAAGAGCAGCTTCCTAAAAAATAATCAGTCCAGGTGCATCCACTGCTGGTACAATAGTAAATAATGGGCAATCGATGTCCAAAGACTAAAGGTGCGTACACACATGCGACTATAGTCGTTTGAAACGATCGTTCCCCCGATCATTTCAAACGACGATCGTTTAAAAAAAAGCAGCCAACGACCATTAAGTCTAATGACGGACGAGCTAGATCGTTAAAAACAAACAATCTAGCTTGGTGGATTTTTTCCAACGATAATCGTTTGCAAAAGTAGCACATCGTTGGAAAACGGTCGTTCATACTAGGCTTGACATGCGCATTTCGCTATTTCTCCATGGAACTTTTCATTTTTATGCGCAAGCGCAATAGTTGCTTTACGTGATGTAACGTTCGTTCAGATCGTTACACACCTTTAAAAGCTAACTTTACTTAGGTCGTTCTTTCCTCAATTAAAAGTTCGTTCATTGTTCACAACGAACGATCGTTGTTGTATGTGTGTACGTAGCTTAATACTGGTCCTATATAAACACTGGTCCTATAGGCATGGGCCTAATCATTCTGAGATATACTATTCATTTAATGCCGGTAGAGATAAAAAAAAAAAACTACACAGTGGAAATTATCCAGGATTTTCCAAGCTACTAGATCCTTTGTAAGGGTGACAATTGTCAGATATTTCATACTCCATATATAGTGAGTGTATTGCATAAAGGCCTGAGCACACTAACTCACTTCTGTCCACACCGGATTACTCTTCTTGTGTGTCAATTTTGACCTAATCCCCAAAGTATCTCACTACAGGCTATTGCAAAAAGCATTATTTGGTTATGGAGAATTTCTGGAAACAGTTGTTTGCCCTAAGTCAGTAGTCCAGATAATGCATGGCATGTATGTCATGGGAAATGTCTTTCTTTTTGCAAACAATTCTAAAATCTTTGTCCTACTGTCCAAAATGATGTCCGTGTATGGTACATATGATAAATACCTTCCTGGCTCTGGCAGAGTTCTGACCTGTCTCACAAACTGGCTGCTTCAGCATCCTATACAAGTGGTAGAATCCTCTCGACATAGGAAAGCATTTTATATCATAATCTTTATAACGGTATACTTTGGAATCAATTTTCCTATTTAGTAGTAGCCCTTAATTAAAATGTAAGGAATGTTAAGGTCATTAAAAAAATGTTAATCATCTATTAGTGTTATTCATATTTTTTTGGGGTGCGGTAATCCAATGGAGACAGAAATGGCTGCATAATTGTTTTCAAGTAAATCTCTATGCGTATGGCGTATGTATTGCATAAATATCATGTGCTTTATTGTATGTGATTGCTAATGGATATTTCTCCATGTCTTGTAGCTACTTTCTGCCCCATGGCATTCCTAGTCTTTTTCATATTACAGATTTTCTTCATAAAAAATCACATAAGATTTATGTTGCAGATAAATTGAGTAAGGCCATTTTCAAGGAACAATGGTGACATGTAAGTCATTAAAATAATAAATCATATTCTGCATATGTCATGGAATTGTTTTCATTCTACGTGTATAAAATGAAACTGTAATGTCAAAAAATAACAGCAGGGGTGTGCATCCCTTTACTACAAAAATGATCTAATAAATGAACACAGATGGAGAATGGCCATGTATGCTAATTATATTCTTTTTTCTTTGTTGTTGATCATTTTATTAGGGTGTTATTTTCCTGAGAAAAGTCAATAATGATCAATGGAAATATTCTGTCAGGTTGTAAAAATAAAAATAAGGCAGTTAAGACTTTTTTTTCACTCTGCATTTTTTTTTTAAAAAAAACTTTGTACGTCCATTGAGGCTTTTAATACATAAATAATCTGTTTTCCCATCACAGATGAATGTACAGTCACTGAGGGGCTGTGTGCTTCACCAAGTCTTGACATATTGATAAGGAATCAACATATTGCAATGTCAAGGGGTTTTAGGACACTATAAAGCAGCATATTGCACATTCCAAGAGTTCTTTATCTCCAAAGAAACGCTTGGATCGCTTGAAGGTTGCTTTATTCCTCTGCCCATCTTGAAGGGAGTCACATTCTCTTTTGACTTTATAGCTCTTCTAACAAAAATGTTCTGCCATAAGGTCGGTTAGCAGACCAAACAAATGAGCTGACCACCTGTAGTGTCACTACTCGGCCTGCTGCTACCGGATACTGTAAGAGGCAAACCAGTTTCTTCATTGTGGGAGTCTATGCTCTTCAGAGAGCAATGATAATATTGTGCTTTTCAATAATCCGAGGGAATTCAACTGAATGACTGAGTTCATGAAAATCATTTATTTTTTTCTCTTGTCCATTTGATCATAGTTTCTGGTGAACGGTATAAGAATATTAATTTGGCATACAAGTCTTCTTCCAGTTCCAGTTCTCCAGTCTCTCGGACTAGGAAAATGTCTGTGCACAATTTCAGAATACGGTCCACATTTGGTAGCTCTTCAAACATGATGGAGTGAGAGATTCCGCTGAAGAACTCGCGTACAAACTTTCCAATCACCAACACCACAGATGCATAGAGTCCCATTATTCTGAAAATAAGGAAACGTGTTGCTCAATGAATAAACAACATTTAATAATGAGCTCCTTTACACTAGTTATAATTACCCATTAATCTGAGCATCTATGTAGTAGTGCAATTTCAAAACTGTGGTAGGTATAGGACAGCCAAGTTTACTAAACAATGCGGGAGGTATAGGACGGCCTACTTTTCAAAACAAATCCTCCTCCGTCCAATGGCGGCAGCAATACAGCTCCCCGAACAGCGGGGATGTAAATATTTATCTTCCCGGCTCCAGCGCAGGCTCAGTAGCGGCTCTTGGCTCCAACACAGGCGGAAATAGACAATCCGAGTCGGGTCTGCTCTACTGCGCAGGCGCAAGTCTCCTGTGCCTGTGCAGTACAGCAGACCCGACTGGGATAGGCTATTTCTGTCTATTTCTGAGCGGAGAGCTGCAACAGCGCCAACCACTGGAGCCAGGGAAGGTAATTATTTCACAGCCTGACAAATTGTCGGCTGTGCCTTCCGAGGGGCAGACAGAGACTACCGTGGGACGGAGGAGGATGAGGGAAGCCTCGATAGGATCCAGAGGCTTCTCCCTCTCAAGGTGAGTACCCCCCCCCCAGGGGCTTTTTTTTAATACAGAGTCTCTTTAAGACACCTGTTTTTTCACTGACCTGAGGATGTGGGAAGCACCCGCGAAACGCCTTGTCAATTTTATGTGCTCCAAGAAAATATCTTTTTTCAATGAACTCGTCCAAATTCTTCAAGAGAGGTACGATTTATAAGACCCATTTTAAGGACTTATCAAACAAGTGCAGGAGGTATAGGACGGCCTACTTTTCAAAACAAGTGTGGGAGGTATAGGACAGCCTTCTTGGCAAGTCTGCAGTCTTATCTATAATTTGCTGTGTATGAATAATGAATAGAGACCACTGGTGTGCATCAAAACTATTGTGTGGAATAAATCATAATTTGAAATGCACAAAGTATTTTTTTTTTTTTGCAAAACTGTCTTCCTGTGAATGTCAAATGCAGCTTGGGTAGACTGAATGGCATTCTGCCCAAACTACTCCTCCATCCCATCATCACCTATATAAGGCAATTGGTAAATAGCTAGTAGTAGACACCAGCTCCTCTTTCACTGTAAACATAGAGTTCACCCTGCAGTGCCCCCCTCCTCTGTCCTACTGAAAGATTTACGGTGGCCATACACTCTTTCATTCCTCATATGGATATTCAGCCGATCTGATTACTCTGATCGAATGCAGCAATCGGCCCGATTGATTGTTCATTCGATTGATTATCACCCTGAATCGGTTAAATAGATTGATCGGACCAGACATAAAATCAAGGTTGATCGATGGAGGGTCAAGAGCGGCAGGAGATCAACGACCAATAGCATTGCACTGGTTCGAACAGTTCAATGCTGTAGTTTAATAGATTTTTAATAGAGTTCATTTTAAAAACTATTGAAATTCTGTTCCTAGTCTGTGGCACACATCTGATAGATTCCTGTTAGATTTGATCTGACAGGCACCTGACAGGAATCTATCTGATGGTCGAATCTGCTGGCAATCTATAAGTGCATGGCCATCTTAACTGTTTGTGAACAGCAATGCAACACTACAGCTCTGCAGAATTTTATCAATTGCTATAAAGTTAGTCACTACTAAGAGAGTGCAATGAAGCATTGCAATATGTGTGTGATGCAAATGTGCATCACGGTTCATCTAGTGGGAAAGAGATCTTGCAGAGTATGCAACGATGTTCCCCAGTGTAGAGGAAAAGAGTAAAAATCCACAGGAAGTTTTTATTGCTGCGCCTCATTTCTATCCTAGTAGCCACCGCTTTTCATATAGAATGAAGTGAGGAGGTACCTCTGTGTGCTACTCATGTCAGCAGAGAAAATTCTGAGCAGATTGTTATGTGTTTTCTACTATTTCAAAGTAAGCCAGACTAGGGAACCATATACTCAGTGCCTGTGGTACCAAAGGGACAACCTGGGCAGTTGCACGAGGGCCCCAAGCCTTGCAAAATTTTCAGCAGCATAGCAACTTACCTGGCTAGCCAGCAATTTCCTCCATTAGTTCCTGTTTCCTTACCGAGAACTAGGGGGCCCAGTACTGTACATGATGCAGAGGGTTAAACATTACCTGCTCCTGGCAGCAAAACAGATACCTTTTCACTTCCTGTTCAGTTTGACAGTGCTGTGCAACCAGCCAATTATCATGTGGCTTCAGTCCTATGTCATGTGACAGGAATGGAAGCCACATGGTGATTGGCTGGCTGTGCGGCACTTGTACACAAAAGAGGAAGTGAAGAGGATCTGTATCGTGGCCAAGAGCAGTTGATCTACAATGCTCCACGGCCACATTTCATTAACCACAGGACTGCTCCCCAGCTACCAGATCCCCCTGTAATGGTGAGGAAAACAGGGGCTATTGTTATGGCACTGGTAAGTGTAGACTGGCGATAACAATTCACAACTGTCTCACTTTTGAGGACAGCTCCTGTTTTGGAAGCAATTCCCTCTGTTCTCTTCGAATGTTCCCTTTTGGGATGGATGTGCAAATCTGCATAAATAAGCAAGTTTACCTACTTAAACTAAGGGTTGTATACCATAAGCACTTCAATTCGATGTTCTCATCGCATGTGTTTTGCCAAATGCTACACACTGGCAAGATAATGGAAATCATAATGTCTGTTTTCCTCTAGTGAGCTTTAATACCCGCCATAAAAAATGCTCCTTGCTACAGTTTGGTGTGTTTGCATTTTCATTGAGTAAGTTGAATAGGTTCTGCAAAAATCACATGAGTTTGTGATTTGGGTTTTCCCCTTATGAATGTACAGTGACTGGCTTGTTCCAGCATATATGCAGAACAGAATTCTGTTGTAAAGACTTGCAATAAAGTTTGTTAATATCTTTAGAAATTAAAGATTGTTTTTTCCACAGTGAAATAGAGTTTAACTTTAAAAACGTGACCTTGTGAATCTAGCTAAACATTCTGTTGAATATTATTAACAAGGAAATCATTTCCAGATGCAGCAGTGATTGTGTATAGAGAACACACTTACCCATAACCTGCTAAAAATCCCAGACTTGGAGGGCTGACTTTATCGCTGAACACAAATAACTCCAAAGAGTTAGTCTTCTCTGAAGAATGCTTCTTGATTTGGTTAAGGACCCACCATTCTTGAACGTTTGAACCAGAACTATTCCTCATGAGAGTAACACTAATATTTACAAATTTTTGCTCTGTTAAAGAAATAATAATATGTATTTTTAAGTCATATTTATACAAGGTAATTACATATACATCCATTCTTTATGATAAAACAATGGCAACATAACTGCACCACTTTCATTTTATAGTGGCCGTTTCTAGTCCCTGTCTAATTAATACACACACTGTGCAACAAATATCACATTTCCTCACACCTTATTAGTGTCCTCCTCAAGGACACCCAAACCTGATGTGTATATAAGTGATGTAATCCCCAGCCTGTAATGCTGGGTACACACGGTGCGTTCCCGCACTCGATGCCCCGCTCGATTCCCGGCCGCTCCATTATTTCCGAGCATTTCCGAGCGCATTTCGATGATTGTTAGGTCGATTCTCATGCAAAGTATGCCAAATCGACCTAATGGTCCATCGAATTGGGAATCGGACATGTCGGAAATAATCGGATGGCTGGGAAATGCACCGTGTGTACCAAGCATAAGAGTGCCCATAAGAGTGCCCAGTATGCATCCTATCACCTCATTAGAGCCACATAAAAGGACAATCAGTTATTGCCACTTTGCTGCCATTCACAGTGCAGCTGACCAATCACACTGCTACTTATGTTGTGTAATAGGCAAACATTTTTCACCTATCACCTCTGGAGAGCCTGCTGAATGAATGACCGGAAGGCAGTGGCTTTGCTTTACAGACAATACCACCCATCCTCCACCATAGGCCTCTACACCGCCATGCCATCAGGGCCAGAATTGTACTTTCCAGCGCCCAAGGTCTGCTACCACCACACACCCACACACCCTTGTTTTAATGACTCATGTATACTGTATGTGTGTATGTTTTCTCTCAGCTGAAAAATAATTGTATTTCCTGTCAGAGCAGCGAGTCCCTAATGCCTGGTACACACAATGCAATTTCCTGTCAGATAGATGGGTCAAATTGCTTTCCTGATCACTTCTATATAAAGTCGATCAGATAAAATGAATAGAAATCAGATCGGAGCCGTTGGAAATAATCAATTCGACCCATCTATCAGGTGAGAAATTGCATGGTGTGTACCTGGCATAAGAAGTAAAGTAGCAGCGTTCATCTCCCTTTCTGCTCTCCTGTAATCAGAGACCTGTTCATCAGCTATCAAAAGGCAACAATTACTGGAGAAAAAAGTGTGACCCTTTAATTGCTTTGCATTCTTCAGACTTAACCCTTTCACCTCCAAGGGTTTTTAAAAATAATTAACATGTATTTCATATTTCTATGGGAAGGTGTATAATAAGGTATTTGGATGTGATTTTACTTTTTGGCCACAAGATGGAGATATAGAGTCAGCGTGTTCTAAAAATAGAAACAGAACCATCTGTTTATATTTGTTTGTATTTGTGCACATACAGGGACGTAGATACTCGTGCTGGGGGAGGTGAAAAGGTTAATGCTTGTATCTCCCAGGATCATCAGGAGATAGCACAGAGCTCTGGAATTCAGACTGTGTGTGCAGCAAAGCAGGGGGACTTCGAAGCAGGAGAAATGATTTATTTTTACATGTGACATCTTATCCCTCCCCAAGTCCTGCAGCTCTTCTGCCTTTTTGCTTTCTCAGCACCCAAGGCCATGGCCTTTGTGGCCTTTCCATAAATCTGGTCCTTCCTGCCATGCTCACTACAGGTCTGGGGATCTGCTCTGCAGAAAATATACCAAACTGCTCTACCCCTCTAATGCTCTACCCTGATGACTACCCCAACCTTAAATCTTTGTACCTAACAGAGATTTAAATAAAATAAATAAAGCAAATATAAAAGATAGTTACAACAGTCTACAGTGCAGAAGAAATAGACCATTTTCATTGCAACAGTTCTTTGACGTTTTCCAGTGCTCAAATGGACACACATTTGCAAGGCTTCATTTGTAATTAATTTAAAAGAAATTGCTACAAAGAAAAGACAGCAAACTTACTGTAAAGGAGCTGTGTTATGGGCTTTGCTACAGAATCACTTGGTGCTTTGATGTACCATGGGTAGATATGCTCAAGTATTCTGAAAGGCAAATAAAATCATCGTTATTGAATTTCACTCAACTCATGCAGATGTTCGTTAACACAATACTCCACCAAGCAGACTGGTATGGATGCTGTGAAAGCTCAGTGTCAAAGGAAACCAGAGACGTCAAAAAAGAAAGATTGGATACTTACCCGGGGCTTCCTAGAGCCCCATAAGCACTGCTGAGTCCCTCGCTGTCCTCTCGCGTGCCTCCGTTCAGCCGCAATCAGCCCCGGTAACTGGCTAAGTCGCCTCAGTCAGGGTCTTCTGCGCATGCTCGGGGGTCAGCGCATGTGCAGAAACCCCCGACTGATGTGACTTAGCCAGTTACCGGCTGAACGGAGGCACTTGGGTGGACCCTGAGGGACTAATGTCATCCACAAAGCCAGTTTGGTGTATTTGAGTGTCCATAATCTTGTGAACATTTCCATACTACGTATATTGCACTCTGTAATCTAGAAATGTAGTATTTCTGGGGAAACGTCAAAAGCTGACCTTTCAAGCAATTTTTTTTTCTCAAAGAATAGGTGCTTGCTGCTGCTAGGCAGATATGTTTATGTCTGTGAAGAAGGAAGAAAAAAAATGGTGGCTAGTGGGAAGCAGATGCTGTCAGTACTACGTACGTCAGGGTACAGCAACAGAAGATTTTCAGACATCGTCAATCAGTTCCCAAAGGTCATCAGACAACTGTTTGATGATCTTATGTTCAACTGTTGCCTTATTCCGTGTAAAATGTCCATATTAAGAATGTGGAATGCCATGTCTACAAGTACATCAAAGTAATCTGAAGGAAATAGTCAATCTCTCTAATGTACAGAGAAGTCACTGTGTCCTTACATTTAAAAGAGGAACTGTCAGCCATACTATCGCAGCTAAATAAACAAACACTTATATAAGTAGATAAATACTTGCTCTAAAAACATATGTATTGCATTGTCCACATATTGATTTTAGTGATTTTTCTAGAGGATTTTTCATTTTGACTGTGTCTATCTTGAAGCCAATCCTGACATCATTTCCTCCCTTACTCTGTCTGGGTATCATTGCCTGCCCTCCTCCCAGTCTTCAGGCACACTCACCCAGCTCTGCAGTAGAACGTGTATTGTCTCAGCAGGAGAAATATTGGCCAATCAGAGAGGAAAAGAGGTGTAGGAGGGGAAAATGGGAGGGAAAGAGGCCTCAGTCAATCCGGCTGAATTAGTTATGTCTGAGAGGAAAGTAAAGAAGAAAAAAAGAAAACCCAGCATGCCCTGCAACTTCCTTTGTGTGGCAGATGTACTAAATAAGAGCCAGGGAAACTGGGGAATGATGTTTTATGGAGAAGAAAAGTAAGAGTGATTTTTATCTTATGGATTGCCTGGTTGGCATCCCTATAACTTGTTTACCAGATAAAAATAAGAAGTTTTGAATTGTTACGCATACAAATAAATAATTGATTTTTGATTTTATGCTTGACAGTTACACTTTAAGAAGCATGAAAATATGTACTTTTTAATGCTACAATTAACAGTTTCATTATTCAACCAAGCTCCTCTTTTACACCAGACTGATAGGCTAATCTGTCCCTCTAGCATTCCAGCACACACACCCTCCCACAAGCTCTCAGGGAGGTGCTTCATTAACCCGAGATGATGAACGCCTCTGAGTACTGCAATAGAATAGGAAGATGAGTAGGCCTGCAGTCACATGACCACAATGATTCAATTACTAAGGTAAACATATAAAAGATTACAGTTACAATAGTATCTTTTTCTGGTCTCTCCTCTAGTTGAGTCTCTATTTAGTTACTAGTTCAGTTTTGCACATTCTTGTTTAGCAAACCTAGTTTTTAAAACAATGGTGATTTTTTTTTCTTCAGCATTCATTGCATATGTTATGGCCAAACCCAGAAATCGGCCAAGGTGGGATTTGGCCAGCCATTTCTACAACTGGCCGATTTGACATCGGCCAAAGTTCAAAATGCTGGGGATTTCTGACATTGGCCGGCCAGTTTGCAAAATGGCCAAAGTCAGTTGGCCAAAGTTCAAAATGCACAAGTCCCAGAACATCCCGGGTCCTGTCCAGCACCATGAATGGCACCCAGAACTTCCTCTCTGCTCTGAAAGATACACAACAGCATAATAACCTTTACATAAAAACATTTTTTTGTTACAGCTAATACACAATCCTGCAACAAATCAGCAGTGTATCTACTTCCTGATTTCATGGAAGCAGACATATTGTTAACATCCTGTACTTTCAAACTAGCTGCTCTGCCGTGGCAGTCAGGTGACACAGGGAAAATATCAAATTACAGTGGTGATTAGTCACAGATGAGGGGGAATTAGACAGCCTAAACTCTCTAAATACATATAGGGTGAATTTCGCTATGCTTTCCTTCTGTCTTGTGCAAGAGTTCAGGCACACTTTAATCAGACTATTGTATTCTCTCTAGCAAGACACATGCAGAAGATGAATTCAGGCATTTGGGTTCACCGGTAGTGGTGAACTGCTTAAGTGAATTGACCCCCATGTGTCACCTGGTGCCCTGGGTCCTTTGTTCTCTCTCACATGCAGCCCCGGGTCCTGGGAAAACGGAGGAGAAAGTAGCCGGCAGCATTTAGGAAGCCCATGGTCCTTGTACAAGAGCGTAGATGAAAGGCAGCCTTGGGTCCTTTCAAGCCTCTTGTTATCACGGGACCTGGCTGCTGGCACAGCGGGGACAGCGTGGACATTCGGCAGCGGGGAGAGCCGAGCAGGGACAGCGGGACACTTGTGGCAGTGCGGAGAGCAGCAACAGGGAGAGGTGAGCTTCAGGCCAAAGTCCACAATTAAAGTTTGTTTTGTATATTGGTTGCATCGGGCGGCCACTTCTCGTTCTGACCAGCCAGAACCTGAAGTGGCCAAACATATACACGTTTTTTCAAAGCACAACAGCTACTCATGTTGGCAATACTATTAGTGTACCATATGATATCTAAGGAATGCTTCCTCAAGGGGACATCCCACTTTTATGATAAATAAACCTTATATACTGTAGATCCCTGTTTCACACGTCTTTGTGCAGTTTAACATTATTACAAATTATATTTCCATGCATTGCATTTTTTTCAACAAAGGTTAAGTAGCCCTTTACTGTACGTGCTAAAGAGAAACTCGTACTTACACTGGCGTTGAATTCCCTGATGTCATCATTCCAGCAAGATTTCTTCTTGTATCATTGTGTAACTTAACTGTATGTTTCTCACTCGTGAACTCGGATTTGGCTCCAAGGCTCATGTTTCTAAATAAGAAAGAACAAGATAGCCAAAAATCATGTATGCAGTACTGTATGTGCCAATGCCAAGTTTTAACTGTAGATTAGGTAACAAAAACTCGAGAATTATTTGCCCATCAGCATACATTTCTTAGCACTCTGTGCTTTCATTCATCCAGTAAAAGTTCCATTCTGCATTTTCAGCATTTCCAGTGTCAATGAGCCCTTAGATATATTCCCAAAAAGATAAGCACTCCGACATACAAAAGCAGCCGACATATCCCTAAAGGCTCATATACACGTCCAACAAAAGTGCACGACCAACCCGATGACATGACCAACTGCACAAACAAGCAATTGCACAGCTTGTATTTTCCGTGCACCAACCAACTGAACAACCAACTCATTTGCATACTGCATGCACAAGCAGAACGCTGGACCTGCACAATATCGCTGCATTTAAACTACTTGTACACACGCAGCCCTCTGCACGATATCAGCCCAACAGTTGTGTGAGTCCATCCACCTGTTGGATTGGGCAAATGGCCCGTTATTAGTCTCTTGTCTAGTTGCTTGTCATGTGTATACACGCCCATCTGTAGTCCAACAGTCTAAGTTTGGATGATAACTGGATGGAAAAGTTGCCTGTATGTATGAGCCTTTAATCTACCAAGTCAATGTCAGTTTTAGATGTACCACATACAAAGCCCAGGTACTGGAAGACTTGACAAAAGCAAAGTATCTTTACCAATCCTTATATTCCAGTTATCCATAAATCCAGTATCCATAATATATCATAATCATAGCCTTTGCACACCCAACTCTTGGCTTGTAATTCCAATCAATTTTTCTACCACGCACGCTGAGCCATATCCTCAGACTTCATGCTGTCATGCTTACAGCCAACAACAAACACTGGCTTACTTGAATCATCATAATAAGTGTAATGATCCGCTCAGCTGGCTGCACAGGCAGACAGCTGTTTGACCATTCCTTAAGTCTGCGGGATGCAGGTATCTGGATAAGTGACCTGTCTTCGCTTTGCAAGCTTCAGACCTGCTCTGCTGAGGAATTTGCATATACTAATTATGCAAATTGCCTAGTCTCCTCCCTTGAAGGCTTGCAGCATAAATACCATGTGATCCCACAGTCCTTCGCTGGTCATCATGGTTTGTTAATACACTATTGGAGTGTCAGCCTTGTTATTGTTTGCCAAAGATTATCTTAGAGTATTCCTGGGGATTGCATTAGGCATCCCTATAGCACAGTCAGCTTGCATTATCTGTTTTGCCTGTGTTGTCTCTCTGCTGCGATTGTCCTGTCGCCAGCGTTGGTCGACAGGAAATCGTTCTGTCTGTCAGGGGTGCTAACCAGAGCAGCGGTTGCTACTGGTAGCCCCATCTGTTTGTCTGGATCACACTCGCTCTGGCGGTAAGAGCAGTGGATCCTACTAACTCTGTTTCTGTGCTTGAATCGCACTTGCTCTGGCGGAAAGAGCAGTGGATCCTGCTAACTCTGATTCTGTGCTTGGATCACACTTGCTCTGGCGGAAAGAGCAGTGGATCCTACTAAGCTCTGTTTCTGTACTTGGATCACACTCGCTCTGGCGGAAAGAGCAGTGGATCCTTTCTGTCCTGTCCCTGAACCTAGATCGCATTTGCGGTGGATCTTATCTGACCTATTCCTGTTTCTGTTCGTTGGTCTGTTTGGATCACACTCGCTCTAGTGGTAGCAGCGGTGGTTCCTTTTGTACTCTGTCTGGGAGTGTAGGCCAGAGCTGCGGTTGCTGCTGGCTGCTCCTTCTCTCTGTCTTGTCTGATACGAACGCTTGCTGTAGGCTCGGTGGGGTAACCGTTAAGCAAGCGTTCGCGTTCTCTGTTTCGTGTTTGTGTGGCGTTGGTTAGTTAGGGTGGCGTGCTTGTCTCTGTTGCGCTTAATGTGTGGAGACCGCGCTGTAAACGCGTTTGCTGTTGCGAATGAGTGCGGTGTTTGCGTTTAGCTAGCGTTTTGTTATTTTCCTTATTTTCTCATTGTCGTTTGCTGTGCCTTTGCTACTCTCGTGCTCTGTCTTGCTCAGTCTTGTGTCGCTTCTGGCAATCGCCTCTCTCGCGATTGCGTTCCTACTTTGTTTCTTCTGTTGTGTGTTCACCGTCGTGGGTTGGCGACTAGATTGGTGCACACACATACATTCTGTCCTTGTGCTCATTCTCATTGGCAATTGCATCTCTTGCGATTGCGTTCTCACTTGGTTTCCACTGTTGTGTGTTCACCATCGCAGGTTGGCGATGAGATTGGTGGACATACATACATTCCTTCTCTGTGCTTATTCAGTCTTGTGTCACTGTTAGCAATCGCCATCTCTTGCGATTGCCTTCCCACCTGATCTTCACGGTTGTGTGTATATCGTCGCTGGATGGCGACTAGATTGGTGGACACACATACACCCTGTCGCTGTACTCTCTCTCTTTAAGGGCTATCTTGCCCTGCATTGCTTCCCTTCGTACAATTCCTATCTGGCATCTGTGGCGGGGCAGAGGATCTGTTCCTCTGCACTCCACGGGTCCATCTGCCGACAGGAATTCCCCTCTACAGGTGCGTTGCACCTTTTGCTGGGTTCTCTCAGATTATATGCTTGTGGAGGATTTCCACAGTGTCAACGGGCATCCTGTGCGATGACCACGGAAAGAATTCCACAATCGTTACAGTAAGGAAGTTACCTGCGTACTGTGCGTTCTTCATGTACTTCTAATTTGACATAACTGTGATTATTTGAATCCTGCTATGAAGCATACCTTTTTCCTGAGATTTTGATTGATTCAAGCCAATTACATGATAAAACTTAGCCAGGAAATTCATTACTCCTGAAGAAATTAATATTATATGGTCTGATGTTTCACGATACGCGGCGAGAAAATTGATTGTTTACCTTGGCTGTACATAAATTGTTAAATGTATGGATATATTTGTCCCAAAGAGGATTTCCATGATACTTATAGAGTGGTGGACATGATATAAGGGACAATTTCCAGTTTCATGGTACCCTTATTGGGAACCATGAGTAATGTTTGTAAACTGTTTAATCATGACTTTGCTGTAATGGCTATGCGGATACTGTGTATTTGTATTTATGTGAATATTTAAAAAAAAAAGATTTATAATAAACTGATATTTTAATTGGTTATTGAATGATTTTGGTTAATACTTACCTATTGAGGTTGATGACAAGGTTTTGTCTATAGTTCAACCCCTTTAAGGTCCATGTTTACCCATAAATAGGACTTGCATCTTAAAAGTGGACACAAAAGGGGATCACGTCTACATATTTTAGCATATCAACTTGACTAGACCCATTGGTCAAGTTTTCTTGGGTAATTT
Source organism: Hyperolius riggenbachi (assembly GCF_040937935.1). Taxonomy (NCBI): domain Eukaryota; kingdom Metazoa; phylum Chordata; class Amphibia; order Anura; family Hyperoliidae; genus Hyperolius; species Hyperolius riggenbachi. The sequence continues at coordinate 307,050,445 of NC_090650.1, read as the reverse complement.
GGTTCAAACTTTCCTACCACTGCCATCACTAACTCATGGTACACCAACATGTTAACTACAGCCCACATATTACTGAGCAGGTTTTTCATTACAAAATGGTATTTACATTAAAGAAATTGATCTGCGATGAGGAACCAAAATAAATAAATGGCAGAAAGCTTATCTATTTAAGTAATGGAATGATTCCAAAAAATTAGAGCTGTACTAGACACAAATTAAAGAAAACCTGTAACGAAAAAAACCTCCCCTGGTGGGTACTCACTTCGGGTGAGGGAAGCCTCCGGATCCTATTGAGGCTTCCCCCGTCCTCCTGTGTCCCACGGCGGCGGCGGCAATAAAGCTCCCCGAACAGGGGATGTAAATATTTACCTTCCCGGCTCCAGTGCGGGCGCAGTATTGGCTCTCCACTCGGAGATAGGCGGAAATAGCCAATCGCTGTTGGCCCGCTGTACTGCGCAGGACGCAAGTCTTCTGCGCCTGCGCAGTAGAACGGACCCGACAGAGATCGGCTATTTTTGCCTATCTCCGTGCGGAGAGCCGCAACAGCTCCCCCGTTGGAGCCAGGAAAGGTAAATAAATCAGCGCTTGTCAGGCTTGTTGAGCCAGGATTGTGGGACACTTCGGGGGAGCCAGTGCTGGATTGCCTGCAGCTACAGGGGAGGGGGAAGCCTCATTGGGACCCTGAGGCTTCCCCCTCCCAAGGTGAGTACCCCCCAGGGGAACTTTTTTTTGTTACAGGTTCTCTTTAAGGGAAAAAGAGAGAACAATCCATTAGCTCATTAATCCCATATACCATGTACAAAACACCCCCAGCCAAAGAAAAACTTTATAAAAACACTCTATGCAAGGGACAAATAAATCAAAGAGGTCAGCATCAACTTCTACACTTTTGCCTGTGTGTCCCAATTAACCGCATCCGCTCACCACTGGCATCTACGCTGACCTGATCTATACTGAGGGAGCACCTGCCAAATGTCCTTAAATCACTTTTTATTTTTATTTTTTTTAATCCTTGAAGGAAAGCTGAATTCTAAATTGGACCAGTCATTAAATAAGATTACCATAGCTAATTTACACCTTTTATAATCCTTCAAACATTATCACCCACAATAGTTTTAATATTTAACAATCAAACTAGCTAAAGCTGCATTTTTTTTGCAATAGTAATATTGACAGTATCTATCTGGCTTCTTGCAGTCTGCATTCAGTAACTCTTTATTGCCAGTAGAGTATGCGTTCCTTCCCCAGCAAAAAGCAGATCACCTGAGCCAGTCTACCTCCTCCCACTCTTGGGAGAGATTTACCATTTGTGACCTGCACTACAACTTCAGTTCAGAGGTTCCTAGTTCAAAGTCTATTCAGTCTAATAAAGTTGCACTAAATACTGTATTCATACAGGAAGACTAACCCAGCTCACCAGGTAATAAATAAATAAATAATGCAACAAAACTTTGCCAATGGATGACAAGTCAAAGAGTGCTTACAGTGCTTTGCCCCAGGTATTCACATTCCAGCCACTGCTTTGGTGTGTTATGTCAGCAGTCTGCCCTTCACATAGCAAACAGCACACAGAATAAGTAGCTAGCAGGCCTTGAAGATAGGGGCTTCTTAACTACTTAAAGAAAACCTGAACTGAAAATTAAAAGTCAAAATAAGCATACACAAGTCATACTTACCTCCCATGTAGTCTACTCCTCAGTGTCTTTCTCCTGTCCCGCATCCTATTTGTTCACTGTGATCAAGGGAATTTTCCGTCCTCCATTTTGAAAATAGCCATTACCCATAACCGCTTTCTGGTCAGCACACAGTTAAACTGTAACATCGCCCACTTGAGCCATAGGGAAACATGGACATTACCTGGTACATCCGTTTTTCCTCTCAGCTATAACTGACAGCAACTGATATTTTACTGACAGCAACTGATATATTTCAGATCTGACAAAATATTGTCAGAACTGGAAGGGATTATTGTCAGAAGAAAATGGTGAGCTTCTGAGAGGAACTGATGGCAAGGTCACTATGCAATGTTCATTTGAAGTTACCTCATGTATTTATTTTAAATATTTTTACTCAGTACAGGTTCTCTTTAAGGATGTCGCTAATTGAAATCTAGACCCTGTTTTGACGCTGATCTGGCTGGCAGGGCGTAGATTTCAACTCATCAATGCCGCGCATTCTCGCCGCTCCCGGCGATCCAATCACTATCTCCAGGAGGTTCCCGGTGGACAGCAGTTGTGCGGTGATTCATCAGTATTTGTCGGTGTTCCCCCCATTTCTGGTACCAGCGGTCTCTGGTCCTTAAGGGGGCAGAGACCGCTGGTACTTAAGTGGTTAAAGTAGTGCTGTGACTTGGTAAGGGGTTTTAGGAGTCACTTTTACACTAATTTTACTTTTTGTATTTGAGTTCAAATCAGGCCCACTTTGAAGAAACCATTTAAAGTTTAAACCATCGAATAGCAAGGGAGAACAGGAGTGGGGTACCTAATTTTTCATATTCCAGTATATACTGTATTGGTAATGTTTCCAAAATGGCTGTGTCAATATGTCCTTACCGTTGAACTGACCAAGATATAACCAGTGTGAATTCATGGTTAAAGTCCTTAAGGCTTTCTATCATCTTGTCTTTGCTTGGAGGGCTGATGGTCCATAGTGAATTTGAATTTCCCTCTAAGTCTGCAATAGTGATATCTTCCATGCCGTATGCTTCTAAAAACTGGAGAGCGGACTGAAAAACAATACAACATTTTGCTATACTGTAAGAGAAAGGGGCCATATTTATCACATAGCTGTTGTAAAACAAACATAGGCCCTGTCCATTCTGGCTGCATTGTGCTGCAATTTAAAATCGCATGTGAAGCCTTCATGAAAATAAAAAAATCACATCACACTACTGTGTACAGTGCCTTGCGATTTGCTTTATTTTCATGAAGGCTTTGCGATAAAAAAAAAAACGGATGCTTTTATAAAGTGATTAAAGGGGCACTACAGCAAAAAACTGTAAAATTTTAAATATGTGCAAACATATACAAATAAGAAGTACCAGAGTAAAATGAGCCATAAATTACTTTTCTCCTATAATTCTGTCACTTACAGTAGGCAGTAGAAATATGACATAAGTGACAGGTTTTGGACTAGTCCATCTCTTCATAGGGGATTCTTAGCAAGGCTTTTATTCTTTATAAAGATATTCCCTAAAAAGGATTTAAACAATTATGCTGGCCAGCTTCCCCGCTCCCTACACAGTTTTTTGGCAGTTAGACAGAGTAACTGCCAATCACGAAGTGCTTTTGAAAATAAATATATCCCTGAGAATCCCTTATAAAGAGATGGACTAGTCCAAAACCTGTCACTTCTGTCAGATTTCTACTACCTACTGTAAGCGACAGCAACATAGGAGAAAAGTAATTTATGGCTCATTTTACTCTGGAAAAAATGTACTTCTTATTTGTATATGTTTGCACATATTTTACATTTTACAGTTTTTCGCTGTAGTGCCCCTGTAAATAGATGCATATATACTGCCTGTTATTATATAGAAAATGTGAATAAAAATGTACTACAGAAGAGCAGTAAGACGCTGTCAGCCACACTTGTTATATGACCTTTGGCAAAAAAGACTCCAGAAAATGGAGGTCACCAAGGAGGGAGGGCAAAAGGGGTTGTGAATGTTGGGGGCCTCATAAAAGGTTTGCTAGGGGCCCCCGTGTAGTTATGCCCCTGTAGTCCACTGGGAGAAAAGCACAATATAAATGTTATTTGTCTTGCCTTGTCAAAAAAACACATTAGGCCCAAGGAGAAATAGTTCCTAAAAATAGATAAACCCCTTTATTTCTCTAGGCTTACTTCAATTACCCATTCTTAATACAGGGAAGGAAAGTGTACATCTGGCGATTCCAGGGAAGCTGTATTTTTCTAGATCCCACTTACTATTCCCATCAATAAATGCCAGGATATTACTGCAGAACATTATACCGCCAGCTACACAGAATATCATCCTTATGCTGGGATTTGTAATGATTTTTTTTTTTTTACTGATCCCTCGACCCCTTAATAAGCTTAACGAGAAACCGTAACCAAGAATTGAACTTCACCCCAATCAGTAGTTGATGCCCCCTTTCCCATGAGAAATCCTTTCCTTTTCTCAAACGGATCATCAGGGTGGTCTGTATGATTGATACTGTGGTGAAACCCCTCCCACAGTGTGATGTCAGGACCATGGTCCTGACAGTTTCCTGTCTGTGAACCTCATTGCGTTATGGAAAATAGCTGTTTACAGCTGTTTCCAACTGCCAAAAAAGCAAGCAGCATCTCCTTCCCCTGGCATCACTTGCCAGCAGTAAAAATATCATCACGTGATAAATATCAGAATGTGAATCAGGGAGAGGAAAGATTTTACAATGGGCAAACACTGATTAAATAATTTATACATAATTATTGTAAAAATGAAGCACTTTTTTATAACATTATTTTCACTGGAGTTCCTCTTTAAGAAGTAACTCAACCCCCCAAACCCAAAATAAATTATTCAGCTACAGGGGTTAATGTAGCCCCACCTTGTGAGCAGGCAGCCATGGTCCTCGGCTAGGATTGCACTGCCCCTATACCCCTTCCATATGCCCCTATGCCCCTTCCATAACATGCACACTGCAGCCAAAAAACACTTGCAATGTTCTGGCAGTGCCACACTGACCTGAATTGTGTATCAAACTATGCAGTCAGGTCCCACCAGCTGATAAGACTAGGAGCAGATGAACTGCATTTACACCAGACATGCTCCCTTACAATCCTCCAGAAACTGACAGAGGGCTGGTGCACACCAAGAGCGCTTCTGAGCGCTTTTACAAACGCTAGCGCTTTGAAAATGCTAGGCTAATGTATTTGAATGGGACGCCAGGGACGGATCACACCAGAGCGATGTGATTTTATCCCAAATGCAAACGTGGGTCCTGCAGGAATTCACTTCTCTGAGGTCATTCAGCCTCAATGTTAAGTATAGGAAAGTGGAAAATCGCTCGAAAATCGAAAAAGTTCTAGAACAGAGCAATTTTCCAGGCCTTTTTGTTACAGAAGCTGTTAAGTTACAGCTCTACTGTAACAAAAAGTAAAAATGCTACACCAAAACGCTCCAAAAATCGCTAGGCATGATTAGAAAATCATTAGGCACATGCCTAGAATCACTCTGAAGAATCACTACAAAAAGTGCTGAGCATTTGTGATTATGCTAGCACTTTATGGTGTGCACTGGCCCTCGGTCTGGTCAGTTTCTGGATCCCCAGGTGATACATTCACTGCAACTTCAGGAGAGTGTGTGACTTTGTGTATGGATGAGTGGATTGGGTGAGGTGGTGAGAAGAGAGTGGGAAGGTGGAGGGAAACCCTCTTAGATTTAGGTGGAAGGGTGGTGTGGGGAAGAGGGGAAGGGGGGGGGGCGAAGTACAGACAGGTTTGAATAAGTTATGACTCATCTACTTACAGTTTCTTTATTCAGGCTTCCCTCAAACTTTCTGAACATGCTGCTATTCATATCCTTTAGTTGGTTCTGTTGTGCACTCATAGTAAAAATGGGCTATACAAAAAAACAAAGTCCATGAATTAATGCTACAGAAAGTTTAAGGTGTAATAAAATACATATTTCCTATTATAGAAACAATGTAATAAAACATATTCTGTGTGTTAGTAATATCAGGTTCCTCTGGAGACATATATGAATATGTGCAGTGTAAAGCTCTGAATAATGCAATACAGGAAATCAAAAGTAAAAAAAAAAAAAAAAAATCAAATTCAATTAAACATACATATTATAATATTATTAGTGACATAATTTTTTAAAATGTTGACACAATAGGACTAGGGGGAGCCCCAGGGTGGAGGGCTCTGGTAGGAAATGCAATGCGCCCGTAGAACAGCGAAGATTTAATTAGTAGGATAAGCAGATCCAAATGTTTCAAGGAGCCATGTCTCAATAAATACAGCAGGCTCAGACATTTCAAATCTTTCCAGGAAAGCAATCTGATGCTATTTCTGGAGTGTATTCTCCAAGTCAGCATTTTTTTTTAATTTCAAAAAAGTTTTTTTATTGGAATAAGAAGTGTTGTACAGCTAAACAAGTACAAAAAGCTAATTTTGTGCAAAGTGAAAAATATCACAAATATACCGGTACCAAACACATTTTTAAAGTTATAGGCATAGCAAAATACAGAAATAATTATGGCAAAATATTGTTACTCAAAGATAATAGCAACATAGTATACTGTACATCTTCTAAATTCCAGGTTTACTTTTACCCCCCATCCCCTTATTCCCACTCCACATCCCCTCCCCCCTACCCACAGTGTTCCCCTTCGGTGGATCACATGAAAACAATTAGTAGACTATCCTCAGAAGTCGGTATATACGAACAAGTCTCATTTCCAGCTAATGATCTTATTACCCTCCAAAATTTAAGAAAGTTGGAATTTATTCAAATCTGAGCATCATATTCCACAATCTCCCCCAAACTCCATTTCTCCTCTAAGCCCCTAACATTTCTTTGCCCTCTTCTGATTCCACATATATGTGCCACATTAGCCATGAGTTAAGTTAGCATGTGATAATTGTCTATTATGTGTTTCTTGAACCAAATGTTCCATGTGTTCAATATATTGCATCTCTCTACACCAATCCACACTAGATGGGCCAAGTCATCATTCTTATCAGAGTTTGCTATCACCATCTTGAGCTCCCGTAGGGCAGGGGCCATCTTGTCTTCCACACAGGGCCAGATTTACCATAAGGCACTGTAGGGACGTGCCTACAGGCGCCTGATGATGGAAGGGCGGCTCCCTCCCCGAGTGCCTTCCTCTCTCCTCTATGTAGAGTCCCGAGCAGAGTGTAAATGAGAGGTTACTTCCCTTGCTCTCAGCATTCCACTGATGAGCTCTCCCTTCAGTCAGGGGCACTTCTAGCTACTTAATACTGAGGATTCTGTAGTTACCTAATAATTGAGGCACCTCTAGCTACTTATTATTGAGGTAGCTTTGACCATCTAACGCTAAGGGATACCTGTAGCTACCTATGACGGGCAAGGAACATAAGGGAGAAGTGACAGCTGGGACAGCCAGCACACTTACGGTACAGTTCGGCTGGGGTTTGTAGGTCCATGGAAGATGAAGTCTAGTGTGCCAGGACATCCGTGCCTATAGGCTCCTGTGAGGTAAATCCGAGCCTGCTTCCACATCACTGACTCTGCTTTCCAACACAGTTGCACATTCTCTTATATTAAAAAGGCCTTGTCTGAGTAGCCCAGTTCCCTCTTTTAAGCCTCTGGTCTGGGCTGTTAGACCACCTATAGCAGTATTACAAGCTGTGACAGCAGCCAATATATCACAGAGAGTAGGGTCAGGTGAATCTGTAGTAACTGTGTTCAAGGCTTTATGCTAAACACAAGGTTGCTAGAGTGCCCCAGTTAATCTATGGGGGCTTCTTTAACCTGTCTCCCAAGCCCTGGTTAGAGTCTTCCCCATTCTGAGCACTCACTTTCACTATTCTGCACTGTCCTTTGGGCCGACTTGCACACACACTGCTACAGACTTGCACGCACACTGCTGCAGCATAGCAGACACTTTTTTTTAATTACCTTATCTGCATCTTTCGTCTTTTTTTGCAGCTAGAGTAGCAGCTATGATATCTTTTTTTTGTGCTGGGCTCTCGGCCTCTCGCTTCCTCTTGACTGGGGTGTGTCATAGCAGAAGTTGACTGAACACTAAAATCTTTCAGATTTCCAGGACGGGCTCCTCACTGCTGAACAGGATATCACTGACACCAGAGGATCTCAAGGCATACAGATGCGGGCAATGTTGGGAGCTGCAGAGAGTAACATCTTACTCCATTTCCAGCTGGCCACACCTCCCCAGTGGTACCATTTTTAGTATATTTTTGATACCAACATGAGTTCTTTTCCATGCATACTAAGGCCTGTACCCTACCTAAAGTGTGGTACAGTCATAACTTCCAAAATCCTAAAACTAATCAGCCTGACCTAATGCAAACCATCACTTTAATGAATGACTATATTGTTTTCATCCTGGAAATAAACTTTAAATCTATCCCCTAATGCAACGTTTGCTATTGATCAGAGATCACCCTGATCCACCATGGATATACGCAAACTCAAACAATACAAACGATGAAGGGCTCCACATGAGAAAAGACTCCTGAATGTATTGCATGGACACCAGACACGTATAAGCACCACATTCCTGTCTATAGATCTTTATCACTTTGCAAAAAAAAAAAAGTCAAGTGGCCTTGTATTCCAAGTATACAAATGTAAAGCAATGGTTTTATCATTTGGATCTTTTACCTTTATATTTTGGTTTATAGCACAACAACCCCTATGGGTAAATTGCAAAGATAAATAATAACACATGAAAACTGTTAGGAATAATTTAAACATGTAAAAATATACCACAAGTAATCCTTACTTGATATCCTCCAAGTGTGATCTGGATGGAAACATCCAAGGGCTTGTTTGTGACGCCAGCAACAGATTTTATTAACGACATGAACAGTAGAGGGAACCAAACGATGCAAATCAGAAGAACTATAATCATGCCACCCATTCCATATTTTACTACTTTTTTCTTTTTTTGACCGCGTGGCTGAGGGTATCTCTGCAGATGGACAATTTTACTTGTTAAAAGTCAGAAAGTATACCACAGTTACAACAAAGACACAACAAGATACTCGGTAAGACTATGGAGAACGACATCAGAACCATTCCTAGCCATACAGCCAGACCTTACATTGCTTGATGATGGCCTTTGTGAAAGTTGGGGTCCATAGCAGCATGGAAGTCAATAACTGTGTAAGTTTTGAACTGTATCTGGGATACATACAAGTTACAACAGAGGATTGTATATCTTTAAAGCTGTATCTGGGCTGTACAACAGTGCTTCTGGATGCTTGAGTTAACCACAGCATAGCACTCAAGCCTGTAAGTTAACTAAGAGCATGTCTTGATGAAGGTCTACCTTGCACAGATGAATCAGGTAAAAATGGTGCAGGACGAGAACCGCTAAAAATGGCACTTTCATAAGTGGCAATAGTAAAAGACCAGTGCCTGCTATTTATCGAGCGCCATAATTACTGTTCACTCCTTCTAATCGCACAATGTACTATTGCTGCCTATAGTGGCAGCGGGGTAGTTTAGGATGTTAATATTAGGCAGAGGGAGGGGGTTAAGGTTAAGCAAGGGGGGGGGAGGGGGGTTGGTTAAGGGTTAGGCATGGGGGGGTCGGTTAAAGTTAGGCGGTGGGGGGGGAGTGGATAAGGTTAAGCACCACAAGGGGTCTTAGGGTTAGGTAAAGGCAGAGGTAGGGTTAAGTGTGAGAGTAGGCAGGGGCATAGCTACACATTATCTGCTCTTGGTGGCCGCATCTCATCCACTTCCTAGTTAGTTTGCAGGCGCTGTGCAGCCAGCCAACCACTATGTGGCTTCAGCCCCCACATGGTGATTGGATGGCTGCAAGACACTTGCAAACTAACCAAGAAGTGGAGGAGATGCGGCCGCCAGGAGCAGGTAATGTATAATGCTTCAGCTTAGATCATAATAAAATATCAGTAAACATTACCAATATTTTACTATAGTAATTAAGTATTAAAATATCAGTAATTTTACAGATATTTACTACCGGCAGTCTCTGGCACTATATTTCACCTGTGCTATTTTTACAGGTACGCTCCTAAAACAGAGTACAAATGGGTATAACAATTACAAAAGACTGTAAAACAAGTGTAAGCTGTTACAGGAAAGAATTGTGAAGAAAGGTGTCCCTGTGCAGCTATAATGACTTAATTATCCCAATTTTAGTTTGGATGTACAGATCTGTCAAATTATTTTTTTGCTGGACTCCAGTTTAGGTCTAATGTCATCTCTTGTTTAGACACTCATCACCTGAGTCTGATAAATCTTTCAGTGTCTTTCAGTATCTGCCTTACCTATATTTAAGACTGAAAGAATAGAGCAGTGAGAAACAGACGCTTAAAAACAAGAAGAGAATCGAGAGCCCAATATGGTGCAGTATTGTCAGGTAAAATGAAGAGTTCAATACAATTTTATGTGTATATACTCACAAACACGGGTTACCCATAGGCAACCACTTTAAATGCAGGTGGGAAGCATTAGGACCTGACCCCACTCAGGTTAAGAAGTCGCTCTCTGTAGATAGTAGATGGGGATGCACCCATCCACCCAGGGTGGACTAGAAGATCAGCAAAAGCTCGGTATACAGAGACGCCAGAGTAGAGTAAAACGTTTTAAAAACCGTTTAAAAGCAGAGGGGGATGTTAGGGTGGACTTACCTCCCTCTTACAAAAAAGAAAACTCACTCGAGTCTCGATAAAACAGAATTAACAAATAATTTATTCAACTCCACAAATGCAACGCGTTTCGCGGGCGTGACCCCGCTTCCTCAGGCAAAAATGGGAGCACAACTCAGTGGGTCAAGCAGTAGGTTTGAGCGCCTCTGTCCACAGAGACAGAGGCGCTCAAACCTACTGCTTGACCCACTGAGTTGTGCTCCCATTTTTGCCTGAGGAAGCGGGGTCACGCCCGCGAAACGCGTTGCATTTGTGGAGTTGAATAAATTATTTGTTAATTCTGTTTTTTTGAGACTCGAGTGAGTTTTCTTTTTTGTAAGAGGGAGGTAAGTCCACCCTAACATCCCCCTCTGCTTTTAAACGGTTTTTAAAACGTTTTACTTTACTCTGGCGCCTCTGTATACCGAGCTTTTGCTGAGAAACAGACGATAAACAATGGAGAAGAGGAGAACTGGACATTTTTGAGGTACTTTTCTTGATCTGACTTTTTTCACGAGCACATGGAATTTTATTTTTTAATTGTTATGATTAATGGTTTTTTTTTAATGTTTATTTTCTTTATCTCTTTTGGGGGATGGAAGGGGGTGAATGAAAAACTGTCCATACATGGTAATGTCCTCTGCTAATGTTTTATTTTTTGGTTTTGAAATGATCAAAGTCAAGATTACAAGTAAATGCAGTGAAATTATTTAACCACTTCAGCCTACAGTGTCAGAAATCGTATGCATCCAAGCAAAGTCCACCTCCCATTCATTTGCCAATAACTTTATCGCTACTGATCACAATTAATTGATCTATATCTTGTTTTTCCGCCACTAATTAGGCTTTCTTTGGGTACTACATTTTGCTAAGTTTTTTTTTTTTTTCTAAATCCATTTTAACAGGAAGATTAAGAAAGAAATGGAAAAAATTCATTATTTCTCATTTTTTGGCCATTATAGTTTAAAATCAATACATGCTACCGTCATTAAAACTCATGTATTTTATTTGCTCATTTGTCCTGGTTATTACACACTATGTCCCTATCACAATTTATGGAGCCGATATATTATTTAGAAATAAAGGTGCATTTTTTCATTTTGCGTCAATCACTATTTACAAGTTTATAATTTTAAAAATATAATAAGATACTCTCTTGACATGTATATTTAAAAAGTTCAGACCCTTAGGTAACTATTTATGTTTTTTCTTATTGTAATTTTTTTATTAATTTTTTTTAATAAAAAAATGTATTTGGGTAATTTTTGGTGTGGGAGGGAAACAGATAATTTTAAATGTAAAATAATGTATGTGGGTGTAGTTTACTATATATACACAGTCAAAAAAGTCCTGGAGCGTACGATCCCGCTACCAGGAACTACAAGGAGGCTGTGAATTTTTTTTCTTTTTCTTTTGGGGGGGACAGAAATACTACGGTCTCTGATTAGAGAGCATCATTTTTTCTGCGGGGGACTTAGATCGGTGAATGGGAATTATATTCCCATTCACTGATCGGGGGGGGGGGGGGGGGGTTAATGGCAGGCAGCGGGAACAAGTGGTTAATTAAAGTCATTTTCTAATCTGCATTCCTACCATTTTATATGGTTTTATTTCCATATAATGACTAAACATTCCTTACCTTTTCAGATTCCCTCCAACATTTTAGTATAAATATATGAGCATAAATATCCTCAACGCAGATCCAGCTGGAAAGGCTGAGTGTGGTGTCAGTCCATACCCAATCCATGACAGCTCGTAGCTCAGTAAGGAATGGCACCAAGCGGAACCTGAGAAAAGACATTACACATCAATACAACCATGTAGCACTTCTGCTTGCTATGCTGAAAATTCATTCCTTCTCATTACTGGTCATTTATAATACTATGTATTTATAGTGGTGGTTAACACAAAACTGTTCTGTAGATCATTTTTATTTCCTTCAGTCCTTTGTAAGTGTACATGTTACATACACAGTAAGTGGTGAAAAGAGAATCAATTAAGGCAAAACGCTTTATTCCCTATATGCTTTATTCCCAACATAATACACAATGTGGGGGTATATATGTTCTTGGTGCTGTTGTGCTCAGAGTTAGCACTAAAATTTTAGCATTGACGGCTGATACCAGGGTACTACAACCGTAGGATTAGTCATGTTGCATCTCTGATTGGCTAAACCTAACCTTAACCCTAACCTCCACCCCAAGGTCAACTGCTTACTGACAGCTAACACTAACCTTTCACTCAATATAACCCCTTTTTGATGCCTAATCTTAATATTCAAACCCTAACATCTAAACCTAACTTCACCTATTTATTCCATAGCCTTAAAGAGGAGCTGTTAGGTAAGGGGTCTCAGAGAAAATAAACACATATATCAGTAGCTAAAGATTGGCTGTACTTACATTACATATGCATTTCACTGTCCACGTTTGGATTTCACAGATTTTGTATATAGTATATGCAGAGATAGATGCTCCTGACAGCTCATGGCAGGCTCCATGTTTGTGAAGCCAAATGTGTCGTCATGTCCTGCCTGCTTCTGATCACAGATAAGCTCGTTCTTGAACAACACGGTGTGCAGTGAATATTAATGAGCCATGTGGCTAGGAACAATAGCTGACTCCTGCAGTGTAGTCTGCCCGAGATTTATCAGTGCTTCGCGCTGGACTGATTAGAAGCTCCTGTACCGTCTCATTAGCAGCCGAGGGGAGGGCCCCAGAATGCTTTGCAGTTTAGCTGCGGCTTGCGTCTTTATGGGTCTATAACAGACTTTAAGATAAGCACACATCAAAGGTAACTGAAATGTTTATCTTCACTAATGGCTTTTGAGCTTCCTTCTAAACTGTTTAACACAGGAGAATAGAGGTTTAAATTAGCTTCTGCAGCCTGACAGTTACTCTTTAAAGAGAACCGGAACTGAAATTAAAAAGCCAAAATAACCAAACACGGGTCATTCTTACCTCCTGTGTAGTCTACTCCTCAATCTCTTTCTCCTCTCCTGCATCCCATTTGTCCACTGTGATCAATGGAATTCTCCGTCTTCCATTTTAAAAATGGCCATAACCCCATAACAGCTTCCTGGTCAGCACACTGTTAAACTGTAATATCAGCCACTTGAGCCATAGGGAAACGTGGACATTGCCTTTCACATTCAGTTGTAACTGACAGCTGCTGATATATAACTGACAGAAACTGTTATCAGTGCTGAGCCGAAATTACGCATTAGCGTAATTACGCATCGTAATTCACTACAAATGCACCGTAAGCGTTACGTGTAAGGTTACGGTATTACGCGTAATTAATTACGCGCAGACCGTAGGTTACGTTATTACGTGTAACAAATTACGCGTAAGACAGTAAACTCCTATTGAAATTACACAGTCTGCCGTAATCGCGTAATATTACGCTCCCGTATAATATAAAAAAGCCGCCAACTTTAAGGGATAATAGCAAAGCCCCCTTAAGTGCTAAGAGCCTCAAATTTGGAGAATATATTAAGGAAATCAGAAGGAATAAGAGGAAATTTTTTTTTTTCAAAAAGACCTTATAGTTCTTGAGAAAATCGATGTTAAAGTTTCAAAGGAAAAATATATACATTTAAAAACCCGCCGACTTTAACGGTTAATAGCAAAGCCTGCTTAAATTTTAGGAACACCAAATTCCCAGGGTATATTAAGGGGATCAGTGGGAATAAGAGGAAAACCTTTTTTTTTCAAAAAGACCTTATAGTTTTTGAGAAAATCGATTTTTAAGTTTCAAGGGCAAAAATGTCTTTTAAATGCGGAAAATGTCAGTTTTTTTTGCACAGGTAACAATAGTGTTTTATTTTCATAGATTCCCCCAAGTGGGAAGAGTTTTACTTACTTCGTTCTGAGTGTGGGAAAAATTAAAAAAAAACGACGTGGGGTCCCCCCTCCCAGACCTCTTTAACCCCTTGTCCCCCATGCAGGCTGGGATAGCCAGAATGCGGAGCACCGGCCGCGTGGGGCTCCGCACCCTGACTATACCAGCCCGCATGGTCCATGGATTGGGGGGTCTCGGAAGGGGAGGGGCAGCCAAGCTTTCCCCTCCCCCTCCGAGCCCTTGTCCAATCCAAGGACAAGGGGCTCTTCTCCACCTCCCATGGGCGGTGGAGGTGGAGGCCGCTATTTCCTGGGGGGGGGGGGGGTAGTTCATGGTGGCATCTGGGAGTCCCCTTTAACCTCCTTAGCGGTAACCCCGTGTGTGACACAGGGGAAAGCCGCCGGAGGGTGCCGCTCAGGCCCTGCTGGGCCGATTTACTTAATTTTTTTTTGCTGGACGCAGCTAGCACTTTGCTAGCTGCGCCAGCACCCCGATCGCCGCTATCCGGTGCGGCGCGCGGCCCCCCCCCCCAGACCCCGAGCGCTGCCTGGCCAATCAGTGCCAGGCAGCGCCGAGGGGTGGATCGGGTCTCCCAATGACGTCCCGACGTCGCTGACGTCATTCCGCCCCGTCGCCATGGCGACGGGGGAAGCCCTCCAGGAAATCCCGTTCTTTGAACGGGATTTCCTGATCGCCTATCGCCGGAGGCGATCGGCGGGGCTGGGGGGATGCCGCTGAGCAGCGGCTATCATGTAGCGAGCCCTCGGCTCGCTACATGATTTAAAAAAAAAATAATTAAAAAAAAACTGCTGCGCTGCCCCCTGGCGGTATTTTTCATACCGCCAAGGGGGTTAAAAAGGGGTCCCCCAGATGCCCACCCCCCCTCCCAGGAGAAATGAGTATAGGGGTACTTGTACCCCTTACCCATTTCCTTTAAGAGTTAAAAGTAAATAAACACACAAACACTTAGAAAAAGTATTTTAATTGAACAAAAAACATAACCACGAAAAAAGTCCTTTAATATTCTTAATTAACCATTAATACTTACCTGTCCCTTTAAAAGCCAGTTCCCACGCAATATCCTCGGAAATATACTAATCAGTTACAATGTAACAAAGTTGTTACAATGTAACAACTTTGTTACTTTGTAACTCCACCGCAACCGACGTCACTCGCCGCTCACCCCCCGGCCGCCACATACACTTACGCTACACTTACGCTAAGTCCCCGCCGGCTCCCGCCGTCCACTCCGCCCACACCTGTCACCCATATACATTCTGGCACCCATGGGTGCCAGCATGTATATAGGTGACATGTGGGAGAGGCGGGGAGGGCAGTGAGAGCCGGCGGGACTTAGCGTCCTGACAGACTTCAAATCAGAAGGAACCCCATTGGTCTGCTAAGGACCAATGGGGCTCCTTGGAGCCCAAATACAAAGATGCTTTAAAGAGCTCTGAGCTATATAGTTCAGAGCTCTGTCGGGTGCAGGACGCTAAGTCCCGCCGGCTCTCGGTGCCCTCCCCGCCTCTCCCACATGTCACCTATATACATGCTGGCACCCATGGGTGCCAGCATGTATATGGGTGACAGGTGTGGGTGGAGTGGACGGCGGGAGCCGGCGGGGACTTAGCGTAAGTGTATGCGGCGGCCGGCGGGTGAGCGGCGAGTGACGTCGGGTGCGGTGGAGTTACAAAGTAACAAAGTTGTTACATTGTAACAACTTTGTTACATTGTAACTGATTACTATATTTCCGAGGATATTGCGTGGGAACTGGCTTTTAAAGGGACAGGTAAGTATTAATGGTTAATTAAGAATATTAAAGGACTTTTTTCGTGGTTATGTTTTTTGTTCAATTAAAATACTTTTTCTAAGTGTTTGTGTGTTTATTTACTTTTAACTCTTAAAGGAAATGGGTAAGGGGTACAAGTACCCCTATACTCATTTCTCCTGGGAGGGGGGGTGGGCATCTGGGGGACCCCTTTTTAAAGGGGACTCCCAGATGCCACCATGAACCCCCCCCCAGGAAATAGCGGCCTCCACCTCCACCGCCCATCAGAGGTGGAGAAGAGCCCCTTGTCCTTGGATTGGACAAGGGCTCGGAGGGGGAGGGGAAAGCTTGGCTGCCCCTCCCCTTCCGAGACCCCCCAATCCATGGACCATGTGGGCTGGTATAGTCAGGGTGCGGAGCCCCACGCGGCCGGTGCTCCGCATTCTGGCTATCCCAGCCTGCATGGGGACAAGGGGTTAAAGAGGTCTGGGAGGGGGGACCTCACGTCATTTTTTTTTTATATTTCCCACACTCAGAACGAAGTAAGTAAAACTCTTCCCACTTGGGGGAATCTATGAAAATAAAACACTATTGTTACCTGTGCAAAAAAAACCTAACATTTTCCGCATTTAAAAGACATTTTTGCCCTTGAAACTTAAAAATCGATTTTCTCAAAAACTATAAGGTCTTTTTGAAAAAAAATTTTTTCCTCTTATTCCTTCTGATCTCCTTAATATATTCTCCAAATTTGAGGCTCTTAGCACTTAAGGGGGCTTTGCTATTAACCCTTAAAGTCGGCGGCTACCTAACATTGATCCATGCGTCAACTTTTCCGCTTGGAAGCATGGCCTTACGCATTAATTGCTAGTAGGAAATTACGCGTAAGGCAATAACGTAACAACCTGCATTACGGTATTCTTACGCGTAATTGTGTAAGGGCTATGCGTAATTACAGACATGAACGTAAATACATGTCTACGCCGTAAGCGTAATTCCGTAATGCGTAATAGCGTAAAATTACGCGTAATGATCCGTAAGCGTAGTTTTTTGCATTACGCCCAGCACTGACTGTTATATTTCAGTTCTGACTAAATATTGTCAGAACTGAAAGGGATCACTGTAAGAAGAAAATAGTGAGCTTCTGAGAGGAACTGATGGTGAGGATAGTATGTAATATTCATTTGCAGCTATGTCATGTGTTTATTTTAAATAATTTTACTCACTTCAGGTTCCCTTTAATACTCTGAATTCCTGTCTAGCTTGAGAAATGACCCTAAAGGTAGCCATACACTGGTCGATTTGCCATCAGATTCGACCAACAGATAGATGCCTCTCTGATCGAATATGATCAGAGAGGGATTGTATGGCTGTCTTTACTGCAAACAGATTGTGAATCGATTTCAGCCTGAAACCGTTCACAATCTGTGGTGGTGGTGGTGCTGCCGCCGCTCCCCCCCCTCCCCCATATACATTACCTGCTCCGGCCGGCGCGACTCCCCCCGGTCTCCGCTGTCTTCTTCTCCGCTCTGGTCTGGTCTCCGGGTCCGGCAGGCTTCACTTCTTCCTGTCTGGGGGAAGTTTAAACAGTAGAGCGCCCTCTACTGTTTAACCACTTGAGGACCTAGGGCTTTCTACCCCTTAAGGACCGGCCACTTTTCTTCCATTCAGACCACTGCAGCTTTCACGGTTTATTGCTCGCTCATACAACCTACCACCTAAATGAATTTTGGCTCCTTTTCTTGTCACTAATAAAGCTTTCTTTTGGTGCTATTTGATTGCTCCTGCGATTTTTACTTTTTATTATATTCATCAAAAAAGACATGAATTTTGGCAAAAAAATGATTTTTTTAACTTTCTGTGCTGACATTTTTTCAAATAAAGTAAAATTTCTGTATACATGCAGCGCGAAAAATGTGGACAAACATGTTTTTGATAAAAAAAAAACCCATTCAGTGTATATTTATTGGTTTGGGTAAAAGTTATAGCGTTTACAAACTATGGTGCAAAAAGTGAATTTTCCCATTTTCAAGCATCTCTGACTTTTCTGACCCCCTGTCATGTTTCATGAGGGGCTAGAATTCCAGGATAGTATAAATACCCCCCAAATGACCCCATTTTGGAAAGAAGACATCCCAAAGTATTCACTGAGAGGCATAGTGAGTTCATAGAAGATATTATTTTTTGTCACAAGTAAGCGGAAAATGACACTTTGTGAGAAAAAAAAAAAAAAGTTTCCATTTCTTCTAACTTGCGACAAAAAAAATGAAATCTGCCACGGACTCACCATGCCCCTCTCTGAATACCTTGAAGGGTCTACTTTCCAAAATGGGGTCATTTGTGGGGTGTGTTTACTGTCCTGACATTTTGGGGGGTGCTAAATTGTAAGCACCCCTGTAAAGGCTAAAGGTGCTCATTGGACTTTGGACCCCTTAGCGCAGTTAGGCTGCAAAAAAGTGCCACACATGTGGTATTGCCGTACTCAGGAGAAGTAGTATAATGTGTTTTGGGGTGTATTTTTACACATACCCATGCTGGGTGGGAGAAATATCTCTGTAAATGACAATTTGTTAATTTTTTTTACACACAATTGTCCATTTACAGAGATATTTCTCCCACTCAGCATGGGTATGTGTAAAAATACACCACAAAACACATTATACTACTTCTCCTGAGTACGGCGATACCACATGTGTGGCACTTTTTTGCACCCTAACTGCGCTAAAGGGCCCAAAGTCCAATGAGTTCCTTTAGGATTTCACAGGTCATTTTGAGAAATTTCGTTTCAAGACTACTCCTCACGGTTTAGGGCCCCTAAAATGCCAGGGCAGTATAGGAACCCCACAAATGACCCCATTTTAGAAAGAAGACACCCCAAGGTATTCCGTTAGGAGTATGGTGAGTTCATAGAAGATTTTATTTTTTGTCAAAAGTTAGCGGAAAATGACACTTTGTGAAAAAACACAATTAAAATCAATTTCCGCTAACTTTTGACAAAAAATAAAATCTTCTATGAACTCACCATACTCCTAACGGAATACCTTGGGGTGTCTTCTTTCTAAAATGGGGTCATTTGTGGGGTTCCTATACTGCCCTGGCATTTTAGGGGCCCTAAACCGTGAGGAGTAGTCTTGAAACGAAATTTCTCAAAATGACCTGTGAAATCCTAAAGGTACTCATTGGACTTTGGGCCCTTTAGCGCAGTTAGGGTGCAAAAAAGTGCCACACATGTGGTATCGCCATACTCGGGAGAAGTAGTACAATGTGTTTTGGGGTGTATTTTTACACATACCCATGCTGGGTGGGAGAAATACCTCTGTAAATGGACAATTGTGTGTAAAAAAATCAAAAGATTGTCATTTACAGAGGTATTTCTCCCACCCAGCATGGGTATGTGTAAAAATACACCCTAAAACACATTGTACTACTTCTCCCGAGTACGGCGACACAACATGTGTGGCACTTTTTTGCACCCTAACTGCACTAAGGGGCCCAAAGTCCAATGAGTACCTTTAGGATTTCACAGGTCATTTTGCGACATTTGGTTTCAAGACTACTCCTCACGGTTTAGGGCCCCTAAAATGCCAGGGCAGTATAGGAACCCCACTAATGACCCCATTTTAGAAAGAAGACACCCCAAGGTATTCCGTTAGGAGTATGGTGAGTTCATAGAAGTTTTTATTTTTTTGTCACAAGTTAGCGGAAATTGATTTTAATAGTTTTTTTTCACAAAGTGTAATTTTCCGCTAACTTGTGACAAAAAATAAAATCTTCTATGAACTCACCATACTCCGTACGGAATACCTTTGGGTGTCTTCTTTCTAGAATGGGGTCATTTGTGGGGTTCCTATACTGCCCTGGCATTTTAGGGGCCCTAAACCGTGAGGAGTAGTCTTGAAACCAAATGTCGCAAAATGACCTGTGAAATCCTAAAGGTACTCATTGGACTTTGGGCCCCTTAGCGTACTTAGGGTGTAAAAAAGTGCCACACATGTGGTACCGCCGTACTCAGGAGAAGTAGTATAATGCGTTTTGGGGTGTATTTTTACACATACCCATGCTAAGTGGGAGAAATATCTCTGTAAATGACAATTGTTTGATTTTTTTACACACAATTGTCCATTTACATAGAAATTTCTCCCACCCAGCATGGGTATGTGTAAAAATACACCCCAAAACACATTATACTACTTTTCCTGAGTACGGCGGTACCACATGTGTGACACTTTTTTGCAGCCTAGGTGCGCTAAGGGGCCCAACGTCCTATTCACAGGTCATTTTGAAGCATTTGTTTTCTAGACTACTCCTCGCGGTTTAGGGCCCCTAAAATGCCAGGGCAGTATAGGAACCCCACAAGTGACCCCATTTTAGAAAGAAGACACCCCAAGGTATTCCGTTAGGTGTATGGCGAGTTCATAGAAGATTTTATTTTTTGTCACAAGTTAGTGAAAAATGACACTTTGTGAAAAAAACCAATAAAAATTATTTTCCGCTAACTTTTGACAAAAAATAAAATCTTCTATGAACTCGTCATACACCTAACAGAATACCTTGGGGTGTCTTTTTTTCCAAAATGGGGTCACTTGTGGGGTTCCTATACCGCCCTGGCATTTTACAGGCCCAAAACCGTGAGTAGTCTGGAAACCAAATGTCTCAAAATGACTGTTCAGGGGTATAAGCATCTGCAAATTTTGATGACAGGTGGTCTATGAGGGGGCGAATTTTGTGGAACCAGTCATAAGCAGGGTGGCCTTTTAGATGACAGGTTGTATTGGGCCTGATCTGATGGATAGGAGTGCTAGGGGGGTGACAGGAGGTGATTGATGGGTGTCTCAGGGGGTGGTTAGAGGGGAAAATAGATGCAATCAATGCACTGGGGAGGTGATCGGAAGGGGGTCTGAGGGGGATCTGAGGGTTTGGCCGAGTGATCAGGAGCCCACACGGGGCAAATTGGGCCCTGATTTGATGGGTAGGTGTGCTAGGGGGTGACAGGAGGTGATTGATGGGTGTCTCAAGGTGTGATTAGAGGGGGGAATAGATGCAAGCAATGCACTGGCGAGGTGATCAGGGCTGGGGTCTGAGGGCATTCTGAGGGTGTGTGCTGGTGATTGAGTGCCCTAGGGGCAGATAGGGGTCTAATCTGATAGGTAGCAGTGACAGGGGGTGATTGATGGGTAATTAGTGGGTGTTTAGGGTAGAGAATAGATGGAAACACTGCGCTTGGGTGGTGATCTGATGTCGGATCTGTGGGCGATCTATTGGTGTGGGTGGGTGATCAGTTTGCCCGCAAGGGGCAGGTTAGGGGCTGATTGATGGGTGGCAGTGACAGGGGGTGATTGATGGGTGGCAGTGACAGGGGGTGATTGATGGGTGGCAGTGACAGGGGGTGATTGATGGGTGATTGATAGGTGATTGACAGGTAATCAGTGGGTTATTACAGGGGAGAACAGATGTAAATATTGCACTGGCGAATTGATAAGGGGGGATCTGAGGGCAATCTGAGCGTGTAGGCGGGCGATTGGGTGCCCGCAAGGGGCAGATTAGGGTCTGATCTGATGGGTAACAGTGACAGGTGGTGATAGGGGGTGATTGATGGGTGATTGATGGGTAATTAGTGGGTGTTTAGAAGAGAGAATAGATGGAAACACTGCGCTTGGGTGGTGATCTGATGTCGGATCTGCGGGCGATCTATTGGTGTGGGTGGGTGATCAGTTTGCCCGCAAGGGGCAGGTTAGGGGCTGATTGTTGGGTGGCAGTGACAGGGGGTGATTGATGGGTGATAGGTGATTGGCAGGTGATTGACAGGTGATCAGTGGGTTATTACAGGGAAGGACAGATGTAAATATTGCACTGGCGAATTGATAAGGGGGGGTCTGAGGGCAATCTGAGCGTGTAGGCGGGTGATTGGGTGCCCGCAAGGGGCAGATTAGGGTCTGATCTGATAGGTAACAGTGACAGGTAGTGATAGGGAGTGATTGATGGGTGATTGATGGGTAATTAGTGGGTGTTTAGAGGAGAGAATAGATGTAAACGCTGCGCTTGGGTGGTGATCTGATGTCGGATCTGCGGGCGATCTATTGGTGTGGGTGGGTGATCAGATTGCCCGCAAGGGGCAGGTTAGGGGCTGATTGTTGGGTGGCAGTGACAGGGGGTGATTGATGGGTGATAGGTGATTGGCAGGTGATTGACAGGTGATCAGTGGGTTATTACAGGGAAGAATGGATGTCAATTCAGGTGCAGCGTCTGTTTGGAAGCGCTGCCATTTCCTTCTGCTGTACAAAACTTAAGTATACTTCAGGCTAGCTGCCTCCAGGGGTGTCAGCTTGCATTCAAATTTTAGAATTTAGATTAGTGTTAGCACATAATTTGCATCTGATTTGTATTCAAGGTGTGTATTTAGCCCCAAGGGGCTGGGCATATCTCTGGAGCTTTCACTTCACTTGCAGCCTGTGAGCGCTGCCCATTGCTTGCTGTCTTCTGAACAAATGTGTATACCATTTTATGGCTAGCTGCACCAGGTAAGGATTATGATTTTAATTTTAGACTAGCTAGGGTCCACTGTTGGATATGTTTCACTGTTGAATATGTTTCACTGTTACATTAGTTTGAGGTTTTAACCTTTTTTTTCTCTTTTTTTTGGACAATTTTCATTGTTTGAACATGCTTCACTTTTTTATATGTTTCACTGCTAGATTAGTGGTTAGTTTCTCTCCTATGGGGCACGTCACCGCCGTTGGAGAGTCTATTAGGGATAATTTGTGCACAACTTATGCTGAAGCTAACGCCCCCCTTTACTGTACCTGTTTTGAATGCAAGGTGTGTAACCTGCCCTTTATTTGAGCTCTGCATACCTGTGCAGGTAGTCAATTCAGGTGCAGCGTCTGTTTGGAAGCGCTGCCATTTCCTTCTGCTGTACAAAACTTAAGTATACTTCAGGCTAGCTGCCTCCAGGGGTGTCAGCTTGCATTCAAATTTTAGAATTTAGATTAGTGTTAGCACATAATTTGCATCTGATTTGTATTCAAGGTGTGTATTTAGCCCCAAGGGGCTGGGCATATCTCTGGAGCTTTCACTTCACTTGCAGCCTGTGAGCGCTGCCCATTGCTTGCTGTCTTCTGAACAAATGTGTATACCATTTTATGGCTAGCTGCACCAGGTAAGGATTATGATTTTAATTTTAGACTAGCTAGGGTCCACTGTTGGATATGTTTCACTGTTGAATATGTTTCACTGTTACATTAGTTTGAGGTTTTAACCTTTTTTTTCTCTTTTTTTTGGACAATTTTCATTGTTTGAACATGCTTCACTTTTTTATATGTTTCACTGCTAGATTAGTGGTTAGTTTCTCTCCTATGGGGCACGTCACCGCCGTTGGAGAGTCTATTAGGGATAATTTGTGCACAACTTATGCTGAAGCTAACGCCCCCCTTTACTGTACCTGTTTTGAATGCAAGGTGTGTAACCTGCCCTTTATTTGAGCTCTGCATACCTGTGCAGGTAGTCAATTCAGGTGCAGCGTCTGTTTGGAAGCGCTGCCATTTCCTTCTGCTATTACAGGGAAGGACAGATGTAATTAATGCACTGGCGAATTGATAAGGGGGGGGGGGGGGGGTCTGAGGGCAATCTGAGCGTGTGGGCGGGTGATTGGGTGCCCGCAAGGGGCAGATTAGGGTCTGATCTGATAGGTAACAGTGACAGGTGGTGATAGGGGGTGATTGATGGGTGATTGATGGGTAATTAGTGGGTGTTTAGAGAAGATAACAGATGTAAACGATACATTTGGGAGGTAATCTGACGGCGGGTTTGCGGGCGATCTAATGGTGTGGGTGGGTGATCAGATTGCCCGCAAGGGGCAGGTTAGGGGCTGATTGATGGGTGGCAGTGACAGGGGTTGACAGGTGATCAGTGGGTTATTACAGGGAAGAACAGATGTAATTAATGCACTGGTGAATTGATAAGGGGGGGTCAGAGGGCAATCTGAGCGTGTGGGCGGGTGATTGGGTGCCCGCAAGGGGCAGATTAGGGTCTGATCTGATAGGTAAAAGTGACAGGTGGTGATAGGGGGTGATTGATGAGTGATTGATGGGTAATTAGTGGGTGTTTAGAGGAGAGAATAGATGTAAACAATGGATTTGGGAGGTGATCTGATGTCGGATCTGCGGGCGATCTATTGGTGTGGGGGGGGGTGATCAGATTGCCCGCAAGGGGCAGGTTAGGGGCTGATTGATGGGTGGCAGTGACAGGGGGTGATTGACGGGTGATTGACGGGTGATTGACGGGTGATTGACAGGTGATTGACAGGTGATTGACAGGTGATCAGGGGGATAGATGCATACAGTAAACAGGGGGGGGGGGTGGTGGTCTGGGGGGGGGGTCTGGGGAGAATCTGAGGGGTGGGGGGTGATCAGGAGGGGGCAGGGAGCAGGGGGGGGATAAAAAAAAAATAGCGTTGACAGATAGTGACAGGGAGTGATTGATGGGTGATTAGGGGGGTGATTGGGTGCAAACAGGGGTCTGGGGGGTGGGCAGGGGGGGGGTCTGATGGGTGCTGTGGGCGATCTGGGGCAGGGGGGGGGAGAAATCAGTGTGCTTGGGTGCAGACTAGGGTGGCTGCAGCCTGCCCTGGTGGTCCCTGTATTATACAGGAGGCAGCCTGTATAATACACTTTGTAAACATTACAAAGTGTATTATACACTTTGTATGCAGCGATCGCGGGGTTAACATCCCGCCGGCGCTTCCGTATAGCCGGCGGGATGTTGCGGCGGGCGAGCGGTGACAGTAGCCGGCGGAGGATCGCGTCACGGATGACGCGATCGCTCCGCCCATGCCCTTAGGAGGACCGCCGCCTCTGTGGGTGAGCCGGTCCTTCAGGGCTCCACTTCCCGGCCGCCTTTGTGCGTTAGGCGGTCGGGAAGTGGTTAAACTTCCTGCCGGGACAGGAAGAAGTGAAGCCTGCCGGACCCGGAGACCAGCGCGGAGAAGAAGACAGCGGAGACCTGGGGAGTCGTGCCGGCTGAGCAGGTAATGTATTGCAGCTGTATTGCGTCGGTCGTCGGGCACTCGAACGACGCTAGCGACCTGCTCCCTACCCGCGGGCGATCAACAGTAATTTCCCGCATGGAGCGATCGACGGGACCGATCTATTTCGGGACGAAATAGATCGAAATTTAGCGTTAACGATTTGACAGCAGATTCGATCCCAGTGATCGAATCTGCTGTCGATCGGCGGGAAATCGGCCTAGTGTATGGCCAGCTTTAGTGATACTAACCTTTTGTCTCCATCTGTTGTGGTGCTGAAGTCAAAAATCAACAGTCAAAATCTTAGAATCTAACTTCAGCTATTCACTAGCCCATTGCTGGCAGTTAGTGTAACCCCTTAATGGTGATATCTCTCTAGGTGCCATCATTGGTAATTTAATAGCTTAAAGTGTACCAGAGATCACAAAGTATAAAGAATTGATACTTACCCGGGGCTTCCTCCCGCCCCATAAACATGTGAGTCCCTTGCAGTCCTCCCACGGTCTGCCTTTCAGCTGCGATCATCCCCAGTAACTTGCTCAGTAGCGTCCAGTCTGGGTCTTCTGCACATGCGCGGACCTACTGCGCATGCACAGTAGACCCGGACTGACGTCACTGAGCAAGTTACCAGGGCTGATCGCGGCCGAATGGCAGACGGCGGGAGGACGGCTAGGGACTCACACGTGTTTATGGGGTGGGAAGAAGCCCCGGGTAAGTATTGATTCTTTATACTTAGTGATCTCTGGTTTCCTTTAACACCTCTACCCAATTTAACCTATTTCTGGTGCGAGCCCCCTGCACTCTGGTATCAGCTATCTTATAGCCAGCTACTGGCAGCAAACCAGCATTGCCACAACATCTTTCACAGTCTGCTTCATTGTCAGGAGCGGTAAAAATGAATGCTTACACTTGGGCTTCAATGAGGTAAAGCACATGTATCTCTCATTGCACTGAATGCTCTAAACCGCCAAAAAGCTCTGATAAGTCACTATGGGTAAAAAATGTTTTGCTATTCCTAATATCTAGTCAGCTTACTTACATGTTTATACAGATAAGTGTGCTGATGTGTATTTTCAAGTACCTACCCTTGAAACAAGAAAAGGTTGACGTAATTGTAACTCTTTGTTAGGAAGTTCCCAAGCACACGTGTTGGATATCCGCACCGAATCTGATATGCTGAGAGCCCAAAGTAAATGCACTTGACAAAATACCACATCTGAGCGACAGTGTTCTGGCTAAACTTCCTGTACAGCACCAAAGACAAACATGGTTATTCCATCATGAACACAGTTAAATCTTGTAGAAATGTTTACTAATCAGCAGTGATCTTCCATACGTACCTCTCTGTCACTCCTGGCAAAATGAAAAACATCCAAAAATGGATTCCAAACACCAAGATAACTTGGAAAATGACTTTGCCCATGACAGTTTTTCTAAGGTAAAGTGCACGGTCCACAACCATGGTGCCAAATTGTATCAAGACCATCACCAAGAATGCCTCCGGCACCTGGTCTTCTGACAGCGAGGAGGTGATGTCGGCAGCAGCTGAATGTTTCTGAGGATGAAAACACAGTATTAGCTGTTTGTTAGGAAGATGCCCAGTTCTGTGATACTTTATGTTACTTTCTATTACATCTATCTATTGTTTTATTGTTAAAGAAAACCTGAACTGCAAATTAAAAGTCAAAATAAACATACACAAGTCATACTTACCTCCCATGTAGTCTACTCCTCAATCTCTTTCTCCTCTCCCGCATCCTGTTTGTCCACTGTGATCAAGGGAGTTCTCCGTCCTCCATTTTGAAAACGGCCATTACCCCATAACAGCTTTCTGGTCGGCACACTGTTAAACTGTAACATTGCTCACTTGACCCATAGGGAAACATGGACATTACCGGGCACATCAGTTGTCCACTCAGCTATAACTGACAGTAACTGATATATAACTGACAGCAACTGATATATTTCAGTTCTGACAACATGTTGTCAGAACTGGAAGGGATCATTGTCAGAAGAAAATGGTGAGCTTATGAGAGGAACTGATGGCAAGGTAACTACTTAATGTTCATTTGAAGTTACCTCTGGTGTTTATTTTAAATAATTTTACTCAGTACAGGTTCCCTTTAAGGATGAACGAGCCCTGACAGCGAAACCATAATGCTCATGTTACCAACTACAAATGGAAATTGCCATTTCCCTTATATTCCCAGACTTCACTTTGTCACATGTCTCATGCTTATGACAAGCAGTGAATATGAATGGGAACTCAGCATTAGTAAACGGAAATTATTCATCGAGCGCAGGCACCACACAGCGCTTGCATGTGGTATTATTAAGCTTGCCATACACAACACAATTTAACCAGCCCTATTGATTGTAATTTTGAGCGATTTACTACGGCAGAGATTGTTTGAAATGATGATAGGATGGTCAATTTCAATCAATAGGATGTGGCGGGGGAGCAGCAGAAGACTGATAGCCAATAGCGTTGTACTGTGTCGCAGTGATAGATTTACAATAGATTTCATGGTGACATCTATTGAAGACAAAGGCAAACACTTATATCGCGCTTTTCTCCTGGCGGACTCAAAGCGCCAGAGCTGCAGCCACTAGGACGCGCTCTCTAGGCAGTAGCAGTGTTATGCTGAATACACACGGTGCGTTCCCGCACTCGATTTCCCGCTCGATTCCCGTCGATTCGTTTATTTCCAACATGTCCGATTTGCATTTCGATGGATTGTTAGGTCCATCGCCTATCTCCCTCATCAATGCCATAACTTGCTCTGCTGAGTACCCATCATGCAACCCATACCTAGTGTGTCCCTACCCTCTCCCTTTACATTGTAAGCCAATGGCAGGGTCCTCCGCCTAGTGTATCCAACTTGATCATTCACCCCATTCATTGGGTACCCTTCCTGCAGACTGACTTGGACTTGATCTATGTGGTCTCTATGACTTAAGGTGGCCACTCACCATACAATAAAATGATCCAATTTTATGGCAATTCAATAAAGAAATAAAGACGTCGGTTGAGAAATCTGATCGAATTTCCTTTTATTTTTATAAAAGAAGACGGGAGTGTTGGATTCTTCTGATCAATTTTTAAGGAAATTGAATGGTGTAGGGTAGATTGTAAATTACTTAAAGAGAATCTGTACTCTGAAATTCTTACAATAAAAAGCATACCATTCTATTCATTATGTGCTCCTGGTCCCCTCTGTGCTGTTTCTGCCATTCTCTGCTGCAAACCTGGCTTGTAATTGCCAGTTTTAGGCAGTGTTTACAAACAAACTAACCAGCTTCTAATAGGCTCAGCTAAGCAGAGTGTGTTAGTCACACAGAGCCTGCAGGGGGTGTGTACAGCTTCTAGCTAATCACAAGCAGCCCTGCACATTCCAGTCTGACTGCCTCAGCCTGACTGTGCCGACTATAGAGAGAAGATTAGATCATATAACAGAGATAACACAGCTACTGTGCAATTAGGAAAAGCTGCAGTAAGCCAGACCACATTAGAAAAGGCATAGGAACTTATAGCATAGAAGAAATAAAGATAAACAATTTGTTACAGAGTCTCTTTAATGTACAAACCCAAGCATTTGTTTCTGAGTTTTCAATAATTTTTTTCATAATTGGGGAAAAAATTTAACGTGTGTGGTACATTGGTCAGATTTTTGAAATGTTACAATCAGTCAGAATAATTGATTGCAATTCTTGAATTGAAAAGATATTGTTAGGTCAATTTGGCATACTTTACATGCGAATCGACCTAACGATCCATCGAAATGCAAATCGGACATGTTGGAAATAAACGAATCGACGGGAATCGAGTGGGAAATCGAGTGCGGGAAAGCACCGTGTGTATTCAGCATAAGGGAGACTTACCTAAGGTCTCCTGCTGAATAGGTGCTGGCTTACTGAACACACAGAGCCAAGATTCGCACCCTGGTCTCCTTTACATTACACTATCCAGCCACCACTACTATTGAAAATCCATGTGCAATGTATAGGGGGATTTGAACTCTTTCTAATCAGATTCAGTAAGTCCAGCATGTGTCAAAACACCATTGATTTGACAATTGTCATCATATGTCTGCACTTTTTCGATGAAGGGGACCCTGCGTGACCCCGAAACAATTGTCAAATCAATGGTATTTTGACACATGCTTTGAAGAAATGTAACTTTGAACATCTTGCTCATGAGAAGCCTGACATGCTAACCAACCTCTGGACTTACTGTTTATATTGAGTGTCTGCTTTGCACCCTAGGTTATGCACGCGTTGAATACGGTAAGGTGTGCCACCCCTAACCTTTTACTTCATCTAATCAGAGTCAGATCAAAGAGGGCTTGATCTGTTTGCCACATTTGGTGGTAAGCTAAATGTGTATGGCCACCCTTAGGTTCAAAATCACTGGATTAGGAGCTTCATAATACAGTATCCTCAATCCAGCTGCTTGTTTTCTCACTTTAAACCCTGCAGATTCAACTTCAAAAAACATTTACTGATGAAATAAGTCCAGTTGGTTCAAGAAAACATATGCTGTGTAATCTTCATTTTACAATCTTCTATAATGTCACCAGATGTATTGTATGTAGTGTAAGGGTGAACAAAGGGTATTATATATTTAGAACCCCTTCTGAGATGCTGATCTTCTCAGACACCTCTGTCTGTAAAGCTTACACCATATACTCTGTACAATCTTATCCAATTTACCACATACACTACATAATGTGAGAGCCTAGCAAAAGGATGTTATGGTAAACCACCAGCAGATAGTGCAGCTCCTTCAGTTTTCTTGCCCCTATGAGATTTCATCCAGCCTACTTAGATTGCATTATCTAGCTGATCCTTCAGTTTAATTGCCTCTATGACACTCTATCCAGCCCACTTCAATGGCATCATCCGCCTGATCCTTCAGTTTACTTGCCTTTATGACACTCTATCCAGCCCACATCAGCTGCATTATCAAGTAAGCCTAACTAATTAGAGGTCAAAAAACGCCTGTGTAGTTAAGATGAAAAGTTCAATAGTTCACGATTTATCTGTATTGGAGCTAAATTGTAATAATTCAAACTAGACAGTCAAAACATTGACCACTACAGCCTACAGTGTCTAAAATCGTATGCATCCGAGCAAAGTTCACCTCCCATTCATTCGCCAATAACTTTATCGCTACTTATCACAATTAATTGATCTATATCTTGTTTTTTCACCACTAATTAAGCTTTCTTTGGGTGGTACATTTTGCTTAGAATTATTTTTTTCTAAATCCATTTTAACAGGAAGATTAAGAAAGAAATGGAAAAAAATTCATTATTTCTCAGTTTTTGGCCATTATAGATTAAAATTAATACATGCTACCGTAATTATATTATATTATTTAGAAATAAAGGTGCATTTTTTCAATTTGCGTCCATCACTATTTACAAGCTTATAATTTTAAAGAATATAATAAGATACTCTCTTGACATGTATATTTAAAAAGTTCACACCCTTAGGAAACTATTTATGGTTTTTTTTATTATTAACCCATTCAGGTTCCGTCGTTTTCACGTGAGAAATGTTCACCTCCCATTCATTAGCCTATAACTTTATCACTACTTATCACAATGCACTGATCTATATCTTGTTTTTTCCGCCACCAATTAGGCTTTCTTTGGGGGGTACATTTTGCTAAGAGCCACTTTACTGTAAATGCATTTTAACAGGAAGAATAAGAAAAAAATGGAAAAATTCATTATTTCTCAGTTTTTAGCCATTATAGTTTTAAAATAATACATGCCTCCATAATGAAAACTCACGTATTGTATTTGCCCATATGTCCCGGTTATTACACCGTTAAAATTATGTCCCTATCACAATGTATGGCGACAATATTTTATTTGGAAATAAAGGTGCATTTTTTCCATTTTGCATCTATCACTATTTACAAGTTTAAAATAAAAAAAATATTGAAATATTTCATCTTTACATTGATATTTAAAAAGTTTAGACCCTTAGGTAAATATTTACATGTTTGTTTGTTTTTTATTGTAATGTTTTTTTTTATAGTAAACATTTTATTTGGGTAGTTTTGGAAGGGTGGGAGGTAAACAATAGATTTATAATGTAAATGTGTGTTAATTTGTATTTTTTTTTTCTTACAGGTGTAGTATTACTTTTTGGCCACAAGATGGCGGCCATGAGTTTGTTTACATGACGTAACTCTAAGCGTAACACACGCTTAGAGTGACTCATCGGAGAGGGAACGGCCAGAAAAGGCGCAGCTTCCGAGAGAAGCTGTCGCTTTTTCAGCGGGGGAGAGGAATCAATGATCGGGCACCATAGCCCGATACATTGATTCCCTGGCTACCGAATCCACGGCCGGGAGTGCGCGTGCATGCGCGCGATCGGCCGCGGGAGCGCACGGTAGCGCGCATGGTTCCTGGACGTAGAAACTACATCCAGGAACCAAAATAGGTTAATGTAATTTTTTTTTTTTATTAAAAATGTATTTGGGTAATTTTTGGTGTGGGAGGGAAACAGATAATTTTAAATGTAAAATAATGTAATGTAATGTAAAAAATGTATGTGGGTGTAGTTTACTATTTGGCCACAAAATGGCCACAGTCAAAAAAGTCCTGGAGCGTACGATCTCGCTACCAGGAACTATAAGGAGGCTTTAATTTTTATTTAATTTTTTGCAGAAATACCGCTTTTTCTCTGATTAGAAAGCGTCGTTTTTTCTGTGGGGAATTTAGATCGGTGAATGGGAATTATATTCCCATTCACTGATCGGGGGGTAACGGCAGGCAGCGGGAGCACGCGCGATCGCGCGCCTCAGGCAGCGGCAGCTGCACAGTCTATCTGGACGGATATATCCGTCCAGATAGACTTAAGTGGTTAAATCTAGGTTTTTAACCTCTGAAATCTAAATAGGACTACGGAATCTCAAGAAAGTCTTATTTAGGATTAGGACTATACATACAATTGTTCAGCTCATCAGTTTTCATGTCAGGTTTGTGTATGAGGACCTAGGATGAGAGTTGTGGGAGAAGAGAAGCAGCTGGGAATAAGGTCAGCTATACAGCATACTCAATATGTATGTCAATGTTCTCTAAACCTAAGGCTTCAGAGCTGAAGTGTATTCTTTATTCTGAAGTGTATTCTAGCAACACTGGCACTCAAACACTCAAAGATATCACTGGATAGTAATTTGCTAACTTATTTTCCCCTTTTAACACTTGATTATCAACTTAATATTTTCAAACTAAATGAAAATATTAAACTGCAATCAACTATCGTGTACAAACATGATATTAATTTGCTCTAGCGGAAAACAATTTTGATGCTTTAGCCTTTGCTGGGTTACTTACTCCAAATGCCCAGAAGCCAAATACAATTATGATGAAGTCCACTGTATCGGCCAGGAACATTAGCACATAAACATCTGTCACAGCACTGTAGTCTGGATGAATGAGATTGTAAAAGAACTGTCTGATTGGCAAATATATCTGAAGGACACTGAAAACAAAAGGAAAAAAATATATAGTTATGACAAGATTTATAGCCTGCTGCTGCTCTGTGTTCATATGATGTCTAACATCTGTAGATAACAAAAACACAATGGCTGGAATACATTGTTTATTCTCACAGTGACGTACAACTGCCAACATGTTTAAAAGTGAAGTAGAACTTAAATGTAATTAGCGGTGTCCCTTGATATAAAACTGACATTCTACCAGTGAACAAAGGTACAGCATTTGCTGCTCACAATTTCTTTCAAATATAAAACCATGGAAGAAATTAATCAAGACAACGGTACATTTGTACATTGTATAAATGGCTCTAAAAGCACTTACACTATGCTTTCCAATGAGATAGTTCTCATTGGGGCATTCGGTTTGCTTGCCGCTGACAAAAGCGCTGCCTGTACCATTTTCAGGGCGATTTGCCCTGAATGGAAGGTATAGGGAAATCGCAAAGCGCTTGAAAAAACACTTTGTATAGCAATTTCCCCAGCGCTTTAATGAATAAATATATTGTATTTATTTATTTCTGGGGCAAAGTAATCACTTCCTGACTGACATCAGGAAGTGATTTAAATAATTGCTCTTCTAAAGCGCTTACAAAAGCGCTTATAACACACAGAGCAGAGTGATTAAAAAAAGAAAATCTGTCAGCACGGGCGAAAGCACAAGCGCAACGTGAACAAAAAAAGAGGAACTTTAGCGAAAAGGAGAAAAAAATAATACATTGCAAAGTGAAAAGTTAAAAAATAAAAGAGATATCAAGAAATAATTGATATTCGCCATGTAATTTGTTTATATTGTTTGATCCACAATCAGCCTGCGCGTAATCATCTTTACTACTGGCAGACATGAAAAAAACAGACAGCACCAACTGCCATTAGCTATAACCACACCCACTAACAATGCAATAGGTTAAACGTTTTCTTTTTATAGATATACATATGCACAGAGGGAGATACTGGTTGCTTGGCAGTTGGAAACAGACTATAAAGACATCTAGACATCCAGACAGACATTTATATATAAAAATATAAAAATATAATATAAATATAATTCAATTAAATTGCACTGAATGGCAATCACACCAAAAATGCAACAGACACATGCAATTCAAAAATGTCTACTTGCCTACAGTTGACTAATCTCATGCACTTTAAAAACTGGAGTGTAGCGCATGCGTTTAAAACAGCCCTTACAGTCCTGTTACTATTTTAAGGACCTGTTAAAATTAAACTTCAGCAGTTATACTGTATGTCTTCTCACGTTGGGAAAAAACTTGAGATGTGAAACCTATGGAAGCTGCCATATTTATTTCATTTCAACCAATACCAGTTCCCTGGAAGCCTTGCTGACCAGAATCACACACTTCTAACAAGCATGCAGCTAATCTTGTTAGATTTGTCATAGACATCTGATCTGCACGCTTGTTCAGGGTCTATGGCTTAAAGAATTTGTGGCAGAGGTTCAGCACGACGGCCAGACAACCTGCATTATTTAAAAGGAAATAAACATGTCAGCCTTCATATCCCTCTCACCTCGGGTTCTCTTTAAAAAACGAGTGACTTGCTTTTTTCTACCTTTCTCACCATTAAGAAGATTTCCTTTAACCTCCTGCTATTTCACCACTATTGGTAAAGGATACCCAGCTTTTCAACAAAAGAGTAGAAAAGGATTAAGGTTTTGCTAAGCTTCCTATTTTAGATTCCTTCTGCGCTGCCACTGAAACCTTCTTGGTTTCAGTGGCAGCGCAGACAGCCAAAAAACTGTCCGATTTTCTAGCTTTTCCCTACTTTATCCAAATCTAAAAAAAAAAATAACTTTTGGCTTGCACTTTACCCTAACCCTTATACTTACACAATGATTAACACTAATGGGCTCCTAACACTTGGCCTGAACTAAACCTCTGTCATCCAAACTGTCAGCTAAACTATCATTTGGTGCCAACACTAAATATTAGTACTGAGCCAAAAACAATTCAAACAAACTTGTGTATAATTTGATGACAAGTTCAATCTGAAACAGTTCCGGTCTGGTATCCAATGGCTTTATACATTCTAGACTTTTCTGGCAAATGCCCAAAGTGCCATATTGCCAGTCCAAACACAGCAATCACCGAGATATACGTGGTTTATTGAGTAGACAAGGGTTGTTTTAGGGCATAACAATTGTAATCATCACCACCACCACCACTCTAATTCAAGTTTGATCTGTAATTAAAACGTTTCTTCTTTGGGAAGGGTAATAAGAATGTTATGTAAGGACACCAGATTCAGTGCATGTGTGTATCTGCCATACTAAGATACTTACGTTTTAATAGTAAATGCTTTCGCTTTGATGAGTTGCTCTCGAAGCTTTTCCAAGAGGAGTTCTTTTCTGGATTTCTGCTTCACACTTAATAAACTGCTGCCTTTTTGGCTGCTGTTCCGTGTGCTGGTGCTACCTTTATTGGGAACAATTTATGGAGATATTATTACAGCATGCAAGCACATTACCTCTACAATACCAGCAATACCTACCAATTAATGTGTTAATGCTAATAGGCATACACAGACAGCCATATTATGACTAATAGGTCTAAAGGATTTTGAATTTTGATGTCTTTAATTAGTGTTGATTTATTCTCTAATATTTGTGTGAAGGTCCGTACATTAAATAAAGTTTCCATTTTTTTTGCTTCTTTATTCCAGCAAAATAGATCGTGCCCTTAGCACATAACTAACCACACAACAGCTTGTTGTGAGCATGTGTTTTGAGTGCAGTTAGCACTCTAGCCTTGCAATGCTGGGTCCCTGTTTCGAATCTCAGCCAGGGCACGGAGTTTGTATGTTCTCCCTGTGTCTGCATGGGTTTCATCCGGGCACTCTGGTTTCCTCCCACATCCCAAAAACAAACAGAAAGGGTAATTGGCTTTCCCCTAAATTGGCCCTAGACTACGATACATACGCTACACTATACATACATAGACATATCACTATGGTAGGGATTAGATTGTGAGCCCCTCTGAGAGACAGTTAAGTGACCAAACAATATACTCTGTACAGCACTGCGGAAGATGTTGGCAGCTTGGGATTTGCATCACATTGATCATAGCATTAAAGTGGAACTATACACAAAGAATCCCCTCTGCTCTAATAGGTTAGCCACATCATAAGACCTTTAATACAGCCTTATTATGACTGATAAATCTATTGGATTTTGAATTTAGACTGTGACTGTGTTTCACTTTGCTCAGAAGCTTATCAGTTATGTGCTGCATTGCCACGCAGCTTCTACCACTGTCTTCTGATCGCTAACTAAAGGACATAATGGTCAGTAAATATAGCAGAAATGTATTGTTTTTGCAGGATTCACTGTGACTGTAAGCAAAAAAAGCAGTTATTCCTACACAGATGAAATTACTTTGGGACAAAAGCTAATAGGATAACTGTATAGGCAGTGATGACTGGGGAAGCAACTCATTATTGAATGGTATGCCTGTCTTTTTTTTCTACTTCAAATAGAAGGTAATGACTTTCCCAAATAAATAACATGTATAATACAACATCAGAAGGAATTTAAGATGGAATAATAGAAAAAAATAATTGTCCTAAGTACCCTTATATGATTGTAAACCTGAACCAGATTGCAGAATAGTTACCTCTCTTGGAATGGTTGTGTGATGAGGAGTAACTGGACCTGCGAGATATTTGGGAGCCACTACTGGAACTCTTCCTTCTAATTGCTGTCCTCTCCTCTGGGAAATGAACGTGGATGGACTCTGCTGAGGCTGCAAGATTGACCGATTTTAATGATCCGACTGAATCTCTTCTTCCCGAAGCCTCTGAAACTTCACCATCTGTGTCTTCTTTATGGGTAATATTTTCAGTCACATCATCCTCATCCCACAGACCATGACACTAATAAAATACACAGGTTTTGTTTTAGGTTAAACAGATATTGATACACAACTCATTGATACATTTGCAAACATTAAAATGTACGGTAATCCTCCAGCACAATATGAATTAGCATTTATACACACATGTAGTATAGCTTTAATATGTATCTTAGGTGAAAGAAAGACTTGGAGAAAGCTTGACACCACCTTTGGTGTCAAGATGTCTGAGGAAATTCAGATACCCGCCATTAAATGTGGATAAGAGCACTTTGTTTAAAAATGATGACACAGCAATGGTACTATCAGAATACAAGTATGGGGCAAATTAAGGTCCACCATCTCACAGTGCCCACATTTTATGGCCTGCCCAAAATGTATAAGAGGCTTTAGCAGCATTGTATAAGCATCATATTGTATCTAGTATAGGATCATTGTCAGGAAGAGCTAGCTGACATGTTTACAGCTCCTTACAGGGACTTGTTATAGGGTTGTTATTGTATGTTAAGCACACATTACAACTTGCTACAAATCTTGAGGGCACCGGTGCTCCCATCCATAACTATTCTAATGTCTCTAGATAAGGAAAAAGTGTTCTCCAGTATACAGCGTTTATAGGGTCTCTATACTGTAATGAACAGCACACAATCAATTTATTCTTAGTTTCTTGGAATTCATAGTTACCCACAATCTCTTCACTGTGTGCAGGCTAATGCCAACCTGTATCTGAGTGTTGCACATCTTCATACATGTCGCAACGCCACTGTTAATGTGGGCTCCGGTTAACGTTCATAGTTAAAATATTGGTAATTTAATTTTATCTATATTTTTTACTGTTGATTTCCCTATGACCTAATTCTAACAGTAGCCCTCCCTCCTAAAGCCTAGCACTAGCCTCCTCTCCTAATACCAACCCCCCTCCTAATGCCAAACACTAACCCTGATCTCTAGTGCCCAAACCCACAACACGTGTACATATAGTAGACAATCAGCTGTTCATAGATGAACATATTGCCAAACGGCTACTGTTTAGCGGTACACTAGTCAAAGTATAATCCAATATTGCTAACCAAACTATTTACAGATTGAATAGTAATACCCAATCAATAATAGTACTTGTAACTCTTTGCCAAACTACTAGTCCATCGGCTAGTGATAGCCAATCGGTTAGTGGTCCAACTCACCACCTCAGCGCCTTTTACTGCAATTAACATTTCAGGGTGTATTAGAGATCCTGATGTAGCCGGTGTCAATTTCACCTGATTTGTGGAAATCTGACTCTTTTTGGATGATTCCATTTTGATGCACAGTACCCATGTCCTATTCTGATAGGCACAAATACATATATTACCAAAAACAAAAAAGCTGACCACCACTCAAATAACTATAAAAATGCAAAACATTATTGATCAATTAGTTACAGTTCTCTAAAAAGCAGCAGGCATCTCACCAAACACCCCAACCCCCCATAAAAATGCTAGGCAATAACCATGGGAGTGCTCCTGATCAACCTGCATTTACTCACACCATACACATACAAGCAATTGTCCAGATCGGCTGATCTTAATTATATGCTTGTGGATGGAGAAAGCAGGAAGTGAAAGCATCAGTAAAATACACTTGAAATGATGGAATAGCAGCATAAATCATGGTTCCAAAGGACACCAAGCAAAATGCAGCAACTTGTATGATAACAGTTAATAAAGCAGCAGTAGATGTGATGTCAGCTTCTCAGCTCTGCTAAGATGCCAGTTCATATCACTTTCGGAACAGTACAGGTTCCTTACTGGAGCATAATCTCTATTTGTTTGGCCAAACTATTCAGGATGATCATCCAGTGATATCATCACTTAAGCTACTATGTCATCAAACAGCGATCTGGCAGTGTTATTACCTCTCCAGATGGGTTTAACGTATCTCACAGCGCTGCGGCGTCCCGCAGCTTACCAGGTACCTGTCTCACCGCTGACTGGGGTACATGCTTAGCCATTAGCTTGGACTCCCACGTGCCAGCTCAGAAGTCCTTCCTACTTGCCATGCATAAAGAACCACACCCACATATGTGTTACGATCTGGACAATTACTTGTATATGTATGTTGTGAGTGAGTGCAGGTTGATCAGGAGTTGATATGGTCATAGCCTAGTGTTTTTATAGGGGGTGGGGTGTTTGGTGGGATGCCTGCTGCTTTTGGGAGAACCATAATTAATTGATCAATAAAGTTTAGCATTTTTATGGGTGCATATTGTTTCCGCGCCGCTCAGTTTGGAACGGTGAGAGCCGAATGACGGCTCTCACCGCTGCTGCTAAACTCCGAGGCAGCATTAAAAACTATTCCCCCTCCGAGTTGTTGCAACTCATAGGAAGATGTAATTCGGGGCCTGGCAGCCGCCAGAGCCCCAAATTACCATTACGTGCCCCACGCAGCATAGCATTGCGCATTTTTATATTTATTTGAGTGGCGGTTAGCTTTTTTGTTTTTGCTGTCAGAATTTGTATGCAGACAGCTTTCCCTGACTTTCTAGGCAGGTGAACTAAATATAAATGACCTGTGCACCAGAATCCCCCTTTTTTGTACAAATACATATATGATAATATTTTTTGATCAATGTTGAAGAATGAGGAAAGCTGGCACTGCTGTATAACACTGTGTTTATTCAAACCTGCTGTGCATTTGTTGTGCCAAATATAAGTACATCATAAACGAAGCTGCTGTACCCAGCACCCACCGTCACCCAGAATGCCTCTCTTCACTCCACTGGTATGTCTACTGTTTCATGTTTTATGATGTACTTATATTTGGCACAACAGATGCACAGCAGATTCGAATAAACACAGTGTTATATAGCAGTGCCAGCTTTCCTCATTCTTCAACATTGAACTTTGAAAGCTTGCCTGCTAGTGCACGCTGTCGGCACTTTTTTGTTCCATAATATTTTCTGAGTAGGAACACATCACATTGAAGAACTACGGTAGCATGTTGAATAAAAACTTGTGCAAGTTAACATTTACTATGAATTACAGTTGCCAGACCATTGCATTTCTTGATTTGAGTGTTTGCATCACCACATCTAATCCTATTTCCAAGAATCTATTCTGCTACCGTAGCAAAGCAAATGGTCTCCCACAGGAAAATAGAGCTTATCCTCCCACTTAGATGAGAGATATATGCACTGAACAATACCTTAGTATGTGGAGAAACTACATTACTAATCAGGATTTTTTTTAGAAGCATCAAAAGATGTTGATCATGGATTCAACCAAAAAAGTTTGGTTCCTGCTTTCCAACATGTCGGAGATTCTAATACCTATAAACAGCCTGTCAAACCCAAATAACCACCAGATCACTGTCCTAGCATGGTGTTTCAGCTGTAGAATAGCCATAAACATGTGTCAGTTTTAATAGGAACTGTTATCAGCTAATTAACCAGACAGATCCTGGAATTAGTTGTACTCACTTGCAATAAATACTTGTAATAAAGGGGAGAGAGGATATACCAAGGAGAGAGGGTGAGAAAGACATGGAGGAGAGTGAGACACACTCTTCAGTGAGAAATTAGAAGTAATTGGATTTAAGAGGACTGTCACGTGAGTAGCCAGAGACCAGGAAATATTCAGCTGGCTTATCTGTCCAGATCTCCCTCAGTGCTTCTTCTATCACTGCAGAAGTCGGTTGATTGTTGAGCCCAGTTGATACATTGTTACATGTATCCATTGATCTCTGCAGCATATTCAGTGAATACAGATAATATTGAAGACAGCCTACATCTATAATGAATGGCGAAGTGAAGCATTCTGCAAGGTCCGAACTTCCTTCTTTACAAGCACACAGCAGGGGCACAGGGCTGTGCTCGTACCTGGTTCTGTGCTCCGGACATACGCTGCTGCTACATTTAAAGTCATCTGTAGCCAGGAAAGAAAGGGGCGGTGTGACACCTAGGGCAGCAGCACGTTGCTGTGAGCTGCAGGATGACTGCAGACATACTGGTGTCTTAACTTGTGCCTGTCCCCAGACACTGCACCAGCCTTGGTTTGAAGGGGGATTCTGGGCTCCAGTAATCCCTCCCTAAACTTGACTATGAGTGGCACCTGAAAAATATTGGCTGGGGCAGCTCGCAATACAAAATACAGCACCAAATATTGGGTGCCCAAAGATTAGTATTCTTTTCCAGCAGATTGAGGTTAGGCGTGTAGGGGTGGGTGATTAAGGTTAGGCATGGGGGGGGGGTGAAGGTTAGGCGTGGGTGTGGTTAAGATTAGGCGTCCAGAGGGAGTGGTTAAGGTTGGGCATCGGTAGAGGGAGGGTTCAGTGTGAGAATAGGGTTTGGTTTAGCTGTAGAAAAATATTGATATCTTTTAACAATATCTTACTATCGTCATTAGGACTGCAAGAGTAGGATATCTGTAAATTTATAGATATTCTACTATCGCTACTTCTGTAGTTCCAGTAGAAAAATCATATTTACAGATGTATGAATATGTACCTTTAAAATGGATCTGTGAAAAAATAAAGCAAGCAGTTGAAGCAGATCATAGAGCACATATCCTTCTTTTTTCTCTATGCCAATGATGTTGGGAGCGAAGTACGGCTTGTCTTTGTTTAATTCCACAT
Organism: Hyperolius riggenbachi; assembly: GCF_040937935.1. Lineage (NCBI taxonomy): Eukaryota > Metazoa > Chordata > Amphibia > Anura > Hyperoliidae > Hyperolius > Hyperolius riggenbachi. The sequence goes on along the minus strand of NC_090650.1, from coordinate 307,009,483 downwards.
CTGCATTCCAAGGAAAGAATCCAAACTGGAAGAAATACTTGATCACAATAGTTACCTACAAAAAAACAAAACAAAACAAAAAATTGTACTAAACATAGAAGGGGGAGCATAAGATACATGGCTAACGCCCCATCAACAGTGCAGGTGGTTTATTGCAGCAAATACAATGTAGGCTCACTGTGTAGATTTTAAACATCCAATGAGGTGCTCCGAAAAAATAGGATAATCGCTGAAGATGACAGCATGAATTTATCAGAGTGACATGTCACTATCCTCTACTGCAGATTTACTCCAGTGATCATTTCCAACAGGGCTGTCCAACTCCAATCCTCGAGGGCCGAGGTTCTCCCATATTTTTAGTACAATTCTAATTAATTGTTGGGAATGAATCAGGAAAGGTGTGGTTCATCAAGTAAAACTCATTTCACCATTTCTCAGTCCATCCTAAACACTGGCATGGATATTTGTAGTAGTTACAGAGGCACAAGCAGAATAAAAATTAGTAGTCTATTAAAATCAAATAAAAAATTGGGAACCCAGGGTGTATCCGTCTCCCCAATATATATGACACAACCACCATATATGGTATCCAGAAAATTATATATTTAATCAGTACTCCACATAAAATTATGCAACACGTTTCGCGGGTCCCAAGCCCACTTCCTCCCAAGCCCGTTTCCTTCAGCCCTGACGTTGTTGAAGTAAAAGGTTTGGAGTGGCACACCTTACCGTATAGGAAGGGTACATCATCTTGGGTGCAAAGCAGACACCCCAAATACAATTAGCAATTCTAATGATCGGTTAGCACACCGAGCTTCTCTTGAGCACTGTACTAATTGTATTCCATCAAAATATGTGTCAAAACACCATCAGCTGACAATAGTTTCAGGGACACAAATGGTCTCCTTCTTCAGAACAGTGCAGACAACCCCGTCCTAAAATACAGTAAATAATACCTCTTTAGTCCCCTCCTATGCCCATTACTACATGATTTGTGCCCCTTTCACATGCACATACTCTTATGTATGAAGGTAACTAGGTCTTCATGTTAGGTACATGTTCTGTGAAAATGGAGGTATAACATAATGGGTGCTGTGTAATCTAAACTTCGAGACTACACAACTTTCTATGATGCTAGGCAGAGATCCAATAGCCAGGGTCATAACAAGAACCTCCCCGACTCCAAAGTGAAACTGTCATGCCCCTCCCCCCCTCCCACCTGGGCAGACATGCACACCATCTGCCCAATCCCAGTGCCTGGCCAGTCAACCCCCCCCCATCACACACTCACATTTCACACTTCACACACACACCTTCTACCCCACTGCCCTGCGCATGGACCGTCACACACACTTTCTTAGCCGCCCATCCATACATGGCTGGTAACAGACACCTTTCTTTACCAACCCCACCACCCTCTCATCACTTTGCAGAATAAGCTCAGCAAAGCAGTGCAATATTTACCTGCTCCAGCACTGTATCGGAACACATCTTTCTTCCTTGCATTTTCTCGCTCTATACTGCCAGTGGTGTGCAGCATAGAGCAAGTGGCTGCCTGGTACAAGAGAAAACCTCTAGGGCACATAAATATTACACTGCTCTGCTGCACTTACTCTACAGCGAGGGAGAAGGTGTGCCCCCACATCAATAGCAGGGGTCATGGTGGCTATTGTTATACCACTGCCAATAGCCTATTATTGCATGTGATTGTTTTAATTAGGTTGTGCAATTGATGTAGTTTGTCACCAAACTACAGCGTTTGTAGCCCTGTGAAAGAAGGTCTGGCAACTACACTTCTTTCCCCTCCCTCCTTTACCTGGATAAAATGTACATTCGCTAAGATATGTTCCTTCGGGAGAAGGATAAGGCTTGCCTGGTCCATTCTGGAATACTAAAAGGAAACATCAATCAAATAATGCTGCCCTATGTTATACTTACCCAGGGCTTCCTCCAGCCCCTTGCAGCCGGCAGGTCCCACACAGCATCTCCGTGCGCAGCTGCCGCCCAGAGGTCCCCGCAGGTGCAGAGGGCGACCTCGAGGTTGTCTCTAGTGCGCCTGCGCGAATGCCGCTGTCAATCAAGCCCACGCTGTCCGTGGTGTACTGAGCAGGTGAAGAGCTACTGCGCCTGTGCAGTAACTACAGACAACGTGGACTTTACTGACAGCGGTGCTCACGCAGGCGCAGTAGAGGAGGTCAGTCCAGGGACCTCTGGGCCGGCAGCTGCGAGCAGAGATGCTGCATGGGACCTGTTGGCTGCAAGGGGCTGGAGGAAGCCTCAGGTAAGTATATCATGGGGCAGCATTATTTGATTGATGCTTCCTTAAAATAAAGTAAAAGAACAGCAAACAAAGCTGGGGAGATACTCAGTGCCACTCCCAGGGAGCTGATTCTAAGAACTTTTACAAACAGGCATACAAAGGCCACAAGACCAGCACTCCAAGGGGTGTAAAGAGATACTTTTATTCCTGCAGACCGCAGAAAATGATTGCATTGCTAGTATCTAATACTTGAAAGTTACATACCTCTGTATATACAATGGCAGTCATCCAAAACCGTTTACTGGGTCGTGGCACAGACAGCATAGCCCACAGAAATATCAGAATTGGAGGCACCAGTGTTATCATAGAAGCTGAAATCATATGATTAAGTATAATCACAAAATAGCACACCATCTCTGATCTGGCCACTAACGTATTGTAAAGTGCATAAATAAGTTGTAACGGGCGTGGCTGTCCAACGTAAAACTTTTCCGAATCTTCCAGCTCCTCATCCTGAAACATTCTGAAGAAAAAAACAAAACAAAAAATTACACAACTATAATTTTTGGGGCAACAAGGGATTAAAGAATGTCTTATTGTTCACTAGTTAATCAGTGGGCAACTCTTCAAGATCGTCTATCTCCCTCATCAATGCCATAACTTGCTGTGCTGAGTACCCATCATGCAACCCATACCATAGTGGCTGGATGGTGTAATGGTTAAGGGCTCTGCCTCTGACACAGGAGACCCGGGTTCGAATCTTGGCTCTGCCTGTTCAGTAAGCCAGCACCTATTCAGTAGGAGACATTAGGCAAGTCTCCCTAACACTGCTACTACCTAGTGGCTGCTGCTCTGGCGCTTTGAGTCCGCCAGGAGAAAAGCGCGATATAAATGTTATTTGTCTTGTCTTGTCTAGTGTGTCCCTACCCTCTCCCTTTACATTGTAAGCCAATGGCAGGGTCCTCCGCCTAGTGTATCCAACTTGATCATTCACTCCATTCATTGGGTACCCTTCCTGCAGACTGACTTGGACTTTATCTATGTGGTCTCTAAGACTTAAGGTGGCCACACACCATACAATAAAATGATCCAATTTTATGGCAATTCAATAAAGACGATGAGTTGTCCTCAAAAACGATTTTTTTTCATTCGTTTGAGAAATCTGATCAAATTTCCTTTTTTTTTTATAAAAGAAGACGGGAGTGTTGGATTTTTCTGATAAATTTTTAAGGAAATTGAATGGTGTAGGGTAGATTGTCATTTACTTGATGTACAAACCCAAGCATTTGCTTCTGAGTTTTCAATCATTTTTTTTCATAATTTTTCAAATTAAATGTGTGTGGTACATTGGTCAGATTTTTGAAATGTTACAATCAATCAGAATAATTGATTGCCATTCTTGAATTGAAAAGGTATTTAAAAAATGGTATGGTGTATGGCCACCTTTAAACTTCATGGAATGGTCTTGTATCCTGTAAGTTTTGGATAAGGGGAATGAGGGACAACAATATAGGGGTTGTAACTGGTCCTCAATGTATAAACAATGATTTGCTAGTTGGTGTCTCTGTTCTTGTTGGAGAAGTGTAATCATCTCCTGTCAGGAGAAGTGGAGTAAGTTCACCCTGATGGGGCAAAAACAAACAAACAAACAAACAGATTAACACCTTCCCATGCTATACAAAACTGTGATTTGTTCTTGAAGTTGGGCTTTAAAATGTCTCTGTCTCCAGATATGCACCGTGACATGTTTACACAGAATAGCAGTACAGTTGTTATCAGTGTATTCTGCTATATTGATACTGAGTCATCATACATGGATGGTTCCTTCAGATTTATCAGCAGTTTGTTTAGAAATATGAATGTTAGTAGAATGTACTGCCCATCTCTGCCCGTGACAGGGCTAAGAGTGGCACAATGTTCAGAATTAGTGCAGAGATAACATTTTTGTACACTCTTGAAGCATTGACACTTACTTGTTCAGGAGAAGTTCGCTAGCAGTCAGTTCATGGGTTAATGGCGGCAGTATTGAATCATGGAGCTTGTCAATCTGACTCTCATCGGGACTTAAAACCATTATATTATCAGCAGATTCATCTCTGGAGGTAAATGAAAGCTGCTCAAAGCTTACAGCTTTGCTGTAGGATGGTGGAAGATCTCCTTCTCCTGTAGCATATAATGGCAGGTCTGTATCAGGGGTATAACTAGATTCCTCTAAATCAACACAGTCTTCAACATAGTCTTCTTCTTCTTCCTCCTCCTCCTCCTCCTCCTCCTCGCCTTCTGTTCTTGAGTCTAAACCTTTGCCTTCTTCGTCTTGTTCGTCCTCCACTTCATCCTCCACTTCCTCAATGGTCTCAGCCGTTCCCTGCCTTGAGTAGACCATGGTGCACTGGGTTGGCTCACTATGGAAAAGAATTAGAAAGGATCAATGCACTTTACACATTTGATTAGGAGAGATCTATACATTTTACACATTTAGGCTACATAACATATTTAATCCCCTTTCCTTATAAATGCACATACATTTAAATGACAATGTTAAACCACTTCTTTAAGTCTTCATCAGCAATCTAACCAAGAAAATGTCAAGCATTAACTGCTGTGTAGTGATTGTATACATTAGGATAAGGCTGCGGATACCAGTACAATTTTCAATAGTGGGAGGATGGCAAAATAATATCACATATAAGTCTAAGTTGAGTCTGGGCATGCAGAAAATGCCTTAGGTCTATTATAGTATAAAGTTTATTATAAAGGTGTCTGAAAAATATTTAAAATTCATGTGAAAATGGCAAATGGCATATTTCAAACAACACAAGAACAAAATGGCTTATGGAGCGATATAATAGCTAGAAAGATGAAAAATGCAAAATGTGGCACATTGATTAATGAGTGAAGTAAGCATGCATGGATAAAGCACCTGGATGCTGCACTGCCACTGTCAGCAGATGACGAGGACATGTCCATGCTGTACATTTTACGAAGCCTAGGCCGCGCACGCTCACTTGTTTTGGGTATAGTGTCTGGTCCATCTAAATCATCAAGTGTAGATTGCCTTGAGAACAGCATGGTTGCTTCAGTGTTGCAGCTAGCAGTGCAAATAGCCACAAAGACAATATGTGAGAGGCAAGTAACATGTCTTGTAAGAAATCTGACATGATTCCATGCAATAAACATAGTGACAAGCATATGAAAAGCACAAAAATGTAATGTATTTGAAAATACTGAGACAATTAATTTACGGTATTTCTAGATACATTTGCAGTGGAAACTGATGCAATCTTTTCTCTTCTAAGGATGATCAGACTTCTTTTTATGGCCAAGTTTTTTTTTCTTTTTTTTTTTTTTCTTTTTGCTTGAGCCACAATTTTAATATATTTTGCACACATTTTTGTCTGTGAAGATTGGGGCCTTGTGAAAATGGCCATATTTGCGTATGGCTAGTCTCTGCTGCTGTTTTATGATTGAACATCATAGCTTTATCTTTGTTAGCTTAGGTGCTGCGCTAGTCATAGAGTAGTGAGCAGGAGCATAGGAAGCCATAGGCCATAGCCATTTCACCACCCAGGGCTGAAGGATCAGATTGCACCTGTTTCTACAAATAACTTTCCAGAAGGCAACATAATATAGCAAAAAACTTAAAGGACAACTGAAGCGAGAGGGATATTTATTTCCTTATAAGCAAAACCAGTTGCCTGGCAGTCCTGCTGATCCTCTGCCTCTAATACTTTTAGCCACAGACCCTGAACAAGCATGAAGCAGATCAGGTGTTTCTTACATTACTGTCAGATCTGACAAGATAAGCTCCATGCTTATTTCTGGTGTTATTCAGACACTTCTGCAGCCAAATAGATATGCAGGACTGCCAGGCAACTGGTGTTGTTTAAAAGGAAATAAATATGGCAACATCCATATTCTTCTCACTTCAGTTGTGTTTTAATTATCCTTGGATTAAAAAAAAACAATGCATAAAAGTGTCAACTGACCAAAAGACATTTTTGTAATTTTTTTCTAAGGGGTTCGACAGGTGCATGATTTATTGATTTAAATACATGGTCTAGAACTCAACTCAGAACCATGCATTTATGACAGATATGCAGATTTCTAAGTCATTTGCAAATGGCTACAGCCACAGATAGTTAAGAGCTCCAGCACTGAGCTGCTATGTATGTAAAAACAGAGCTGCATGTTTGGAGTGTAATAGGGTGCTGTAATTCTTTGAGAATGAGGGTCTCCAACTCCTGAATCAGGTCTGTTAAGCCCCCCCATACACACACTCAACAGCAGTCTTTTATGCTTTCGCAACGTTTGTTGTGAAACTTGTTGAAACACCTAAAAAAGTATTTTGCTATTGTTCAAAGAGCTGATAAGACTGATAAGAAGTTAAGAAGTTTCTTCCCACATTCCAAAAACATACAGATAAGTTAATTGGCTTCCCCCCCAAAAAATTGGCCCTAGACCATACATGCACTACACGATACATACATATGACTAGGGACTAGATTGTGAGCCCCTCTGTGGGACAGTTAGTAACAAGACAATATACTCTGTACAGCACTGCGTAATATGTCGGCGCTATATAAATACTTAAATGAATAAATAAAAGCATAAACGACAGCTGTTGAGTGTGTGTATGGGGCTTTAGAGCCATCATTTTTGCCTGTAAACATTTTGTTAAGCTCGTATTTAGCTGTCTTAATATACTCTTTTCTGTATTTCATTATTTACAAGCATTTATTGCAGATTTAGGAGGTTGTCCACTTTTAACTAGTCTTTCTTCAACAATTTACATTCTTCATTTACTAATATATTACAGATGGTAACATTTTTACTGCTGGAAAAGTGCAGGGAGCAAATAAAACACCTGGGCCCATATGCAATTCACTTTTTCTCCTGAGTTTTCTCCTGGGTGATATTTTTAAATTTGTCAATAAAATGCACTTTAAGTCATCAGAAAGCAAGAAAATGCCCAAAATAATTTTGATAGTCCTTTTTCATTTACTTTTTGTTTTTTTTTTTAGTTGAAAAGTGCTGGACAGTTATTTTAATTTGAAGATGAAAAATTATCTCCTAGGAGAAAACTCAGGTGAAAAACTGAATTGCATATGGCCCCTGGTCTCCCAGAATGCACTGGGAGGGGAAGGCTTTGCGGCATCATAGCTTAGGCTAAGCATGACTGGCAGGGTGAAGTTACATACCAATATACAGCAATATATAGATATATGAAGTGTTTCTGATGCTGAAACCAGGATAATTAACGTAAACATGGGCATCCTGAATAACTTATTACATTCTACTTTATGTCTCTATGGTTCCCCTTTTCAATTATTGTTGATTAATCTATACATGAAATAACAATTAAATTATTTGGCTATCACACTGTGGATTACAGCAATAAAATGGGTGATAGCCTCAACTATAATTATTATTAGTTTTCAAGATCATCATCAATTAGTGTTGGAACTATTTCTTAACATAATAATTAGTATATGAAAATCACTTGTTTAACTAAATTTGTGGAAGCCTCAATTCAGACAGAGTGAGTAGCATGTAAAAAGTCTACAGCAAAATCCAAGCTGGGTGAACTACTGTATCTCCTTATCCAGATCATTGAGTCAAAGGTAACATTGGACCACCACCTCTTAAAATATCCAACGTGTTTAAACACCATATATCTAGTTAGAAGGTCAATGGGATCCAGAAGGATTGGCAAGGTTTTGAATTAAACAAGTGGGATTCCTATGCCATCACCTCACTACCATAATAAGGACTTTCCCATTTTTATCTGTCATGACTGCATCTAAAATTGGACGATATTATGAATAACTAACTACTGAAAATATCTGCCCAGAAAAACACAAAACAATATTGTTTATTTCTACTGAAAAATAGGATTTGAAAAATGAGTATTAAAATCTAACAGCACATGGTAGACCACAAATTCAGTGTCTTAAAGCCCATTTTTATGTTGTTTTTTTACATTTTAGTTTTAAAACAAATCTGAACTAAAAATACACTTCTGAAATTTGTTGATTGGATATGGTGTACTAAGGATAAATAGAACATTTGTAACAAAGAACAGAGTCTCATATTTTCATTTTCAGTTAAATAATTTCATTTTTAACACTGGATTCTACACAGCAGCCATAACAGTCTGTTGTAAAATCTGATTAATTTAGCTGCAAAACAAAGAGTAATGACCCTTTGACATTTTCAGTGCTACAATGCTATCAGATGTGTTTCCTCGGCCACATGAAAGAGTTATGTTTTCTATTTATTTTTCAGGACATAGGGCTGAATTTGACAAGATGTTTAACAAGCTCATTTGTGTAGATAGCAGCTCTAGTTTTTAAAACAAAACAGGAAAACAGAAGGGGTCAATATCTTAGTAGAACTAGTACTATACTGTATGTACCTATGATTATCATCATGCCACATGTCACTGCAGGTATGCTTTAAAAAGTATGTATAAGGGTGAAAAGAGTTTGGAAGTTCATTGGCATTTGCATCCACGTTTTTGCATATTTGCACCCACATTAGTGATATTTTCATTTGCTTTAATATGAAAATGTACAGTCTCAGGAGCAGGAAATATGGGACAACAATAAAAAATAGTTAGAGATTCTAACTCATTCTACAAAAACTATTCTATATGTTGCTATCTCTATCTCTCTTGGGTAATTTTACCCATTTTTTTCCTGGAAGAAAAGTGATGGGAATTCTTACAAAATGGGGACAAACATAAAACCATGACCATTTCTTTAAAAACACTTAATAAAACACAATAGGCTGTGACACCTCGCAACACAAAGGACAATTTCTATTGCTCCAAAATACTTCTCTCCTACTAAAATTCTGTGAGTTCGCTATGGTATGTCCCTTCCGGGTATTTGAACAAACTAAAAACCGGAGACAGTACGCCTGACACAATCACGTTCGGAAGAGCGGTGAAAAGGCGGAAATAGTGCTCAATCAGCGTGGGGATCTCGGAATGCGGGACACCGCCCGGGAGACGCTGCAGAGCTGGAGAGGGCCTTAGGAACACTACTGTGATATGCTTAAGAATCTTCTGGAGTTTGTAAGTGGCGAGAGTGGTGCGAGAAGCGTGGTTGTGAGCAATTTGATTGTTACAGTAGCTTAGCGCAATGAAGTTTTTACTGTGTTTTATTGAAGATTAAAAAAGTTTTATACCAAGACATCCGATATGATTCATTGAAGTACCCTGGTGAAACATAATTTAAATGTGAGATCCACCTGAAAAGTGAGGTGGTTAAAATCCGGTGAGCCTCTGGGTGACGGGTGCACGAGTGTCAACACTTGGTTCACACTACACGGAGGTTGTATGCTACTTATTCTTGACGGAATTACGCAATGTGCAGTCTGTTTGTCTTGTAGGTTGGCCAAACACAGATTGAAGAGTGAGAGTGCGGGGGACTGTTTTTAGTTTCTTTAAAAACACTGGTAGTTTTCCAGGTTGCTGGATTAATATTAAATTACATGTTGAATACTTCTCATGGCACTGGAAGTCAAATGTGTTAACCTCCTATTTTAATGCCCTAGTTGAAGCTTTTGTTTTATATAGAATATCTTACAATTTGCAATTGCATTATTTAGCATTTATTACCTGATTTGCTGGGTTTGCAAAACTGTCTTCTTGTGTGATTGTCTGATGCAAATTGGTTAGACTGAATTGCAGCTTGGTAATACTGTGAACTGTCCAAACTCCTCCCCCTATCACATCATCACCAACATGAAGTAGGCAATTAGTCTGTCTCAGCTGTGTTAGGCGATCTGCCTGGTGTTGGAGAAGGGACTCTCACTCTTCTGGTAATAAGAAGCTACTGGATGAAGTTTGCCAGAAGCCAGAAACTTAAAATGTATTTATTGCAAAAAGTATTGAAGTGCAATGTACAATACTGTGTACATTGCTAATCAATATATATTTATTATAATATGTATTAAACTCCTACATTAAAATGTGTTTTAATTGTTGTGGATGTATCCATGTCAATAAGCTACACTGAGAAAGATGGATTTGAGAGAAAAGTCAATGAGACATAGAGGGACATTTTTCACATTCATAAAACATTACGAGAATCAGCTCTATTATATATAAAAAATGCATTAACTTTTCTCACAGGTCTTCTGACAGAAATGATTGGAGCTGGTTGAAAGTAGACCTTGACAATCTGCTTCTGAACAGTGTTACAATACATAACAAACTGCCTACATGTAATGGGCAAATCTTCAAAATGTCTGTCAAGAATATCCCTTGTAAAACGGCATCTACCATATACAAAACTAGGCTGTATTTCCTCAATGCCAGTAGAGGTTTACTTTAATTCTGAGAATGACTCCCAGTTAATTACTATGATTATGAAAACAAGCACATTCATAAACATATGTGCATTATATTTGCTATTAAAAATTTGATAAAATCAATATGTTCATTTTTAATGTTGCTCACTCTTGAAATACTTCCAATAATGAAGTCCTCTGTGGTATTTTGTAGCCATTACCCATAGCTACATCCTGTTCTACATTTCTTGAGACAGTCCCAGGCTGTAATAATATGTTTCTGAAAGTTTTCCTGCACACCTCTATCGACATTTCCTTAATTTTTTCAGAAACGGAAAAGAGTGCAGAAACGGAAAAAGATGGATACTCACCTCAGTAGAGGTTCTCCTTACCCCCACCGATCCAGCTCTGGGACTCTCCCAACCTCCTCAACAAGGGTTTGCTAATGAAGCCCTGCTGCACTGCAAAAGCAAAAGACGACTCACGCCACTAAGCATGAACAGCCCAATGCTGATGCGGAGTTGCTAACCAACCTGGGCATGCGTAGTGTGGCAACACTTGTGCATGTATGGGACTATGGCCGCAAACTTCCAGAGCGTGCTGATATCCAGCGGTATCGAGGAGGAAATGGGAAGCCTCTGGAGGACCCTCTACCAAGGTAAGTATGTGACTTTTGTGCTTTAAAATTGTACCAGAACTCAGGAATAATTTTGTACAAAAAAGCTATACCTCCAATCCTCTCACAAACAAAAATCAATCCATGCATTTATTTGCACAAGGGAAGTGTACTTCAAGGGAAATTTCTTTCTCTCGCCTGTTGTCAACAGTACTGGAAGACTGTTTGACTGCTGTGAATCTCCAGAGTGCTGTAAAGGCAGAGCTAGGCTTTTTAGAGTCCACAAAAGTTATCATGTCTCCATCAGAAGTTCCTGTCTGCATTGAGGACAGGGCCGTTTTTTGGGGCGTGCGGAACGTGCAACTGCACGGGGCGCAGTGCAGCAGAAGGGAGAAGGGGGCGCTGACAGAAGTACTGACAGATAGATAGAAAGACTGTGACACGCAGAAGACTAGCGTGATCACCTCCCTGCACTCCTCCTGGGCGTCCTATTGCCTTGCCAGCCGTGCCCAACGTCAAGTGAACACCACATGACCAATGCGTGGTGACACTGACCTAGAGTAAGGGTACTTGCAGGTGTCAGGGCGCCCTAGAAGGAGATGACTTGCTGCAGACCACATGTGTTTCCCTGCCTGGGTCCCTGCTGCATCCTCTCTCCTGGATGGTCCCTGAAATGTGGCAACAGAGGCAGGAGCCACCCCCGGTCAGTAGTTAGCTTCACTCTTTATTATGTATCTGACCTGTCGCTCTCCTCCCGATATGGCTGGCTGCTCTCAGTGGGAAGGGGGAGGCGCAGGTTCCAGTCAGCAGCCGGAATGACTGATAGTATGGTCGGGCAGGGGGCTCTTAAGTGCAGGGAAGCTGGGTGGCAGGGAATGCCTCAGGGTGGAAGAGCGGTGGGCAGAGCAAACACACAGCTGCAGGCATGACACTTGCCTGCAGCCCATCTGACAGCCTCGGATTATAAGTTCCTGAAAAGAGGGTCCCAGACAGCTTCTTCCTTCTCCCCTCCCAGAGTCTAAGTCCAGACGGCAAAGCATGGTGTCGGGGGAAGGGGAGAGTGTTCAGCCAAACGGACAGGATGTGTCTGTGTCTCTGCTGCCTGTGTCCCCTGGCCTGCATGCTGTGAGTACTTGCCCTGCTCCTCTGTCCTGACAACCCTTTCCCCACCCCACAGCATTAGGGGGCCCATTTATTCCCTTCTCTATCAAGGTAGCACCACTGCTCCCAGCAAGCCCCCCTCCCCTTTGTATAAGGGTACCAGTGCTCCCAGCAAGCCCCCCTCCCCTCTGTATAAAGGTACCACTGCTCCTAGCAACCCCCCTCCCCTCTGTATAAAGGTACCACTGCTCCCAGCAAGCCCCCCTCCACTTTGTATAAGGGTACCACTGCTCCCAGCAAGCCACCCTCCCTTCTGTATAAAGGTACCACTGCTCCCAGCAAGCCCCCCTCCACTTTGTATAAGGGTACCACTGCTCCCAGCAAGCCCCCCTCCCCTCTGTATAAAGGTACCACTGCTCCCAGCAAGCCCCCCTCCCCTCTGTATAAAGGTACCACTGCTCCCAGCAAGCCCCCCTCCCCTCTGTATAAAGGTACCACTGCTCCCAGCAAGCCCCCCTCCCCTCTGTATAAAGGTACCACTGCTCCCAGCAAGCCCCCCTCCCCTCTGTATAAAGGTACCACTGCTCCCAGCAAGCCCCCCTCCCCTCTGTATAAAGGTACCACTGCTCCCAGCAAGCCACTCTCCCCTCTGTATAAAGGTACCACTGCTCCCAGCAAGCCCCCCTCCCCTCTGTATAAAGGTACCACTGCTCCCAGCAAGCCCCCCTCCCCTCTGTATAAAGGTACCACTGCTCCCAGCAAGCCACCCTCCCCTCTGTATAAAGGTACCACTGCTCCCAGAAAGCCACCCTCCCCTCTATATAAAGGTACAACTGCTCCCAGCAAGCCACCCTCCCCTCTGTATAAAGGTACCACTGCTCCCAGAAAGCCACCCTCCCCTCTATATAAAGGTACCACTGCTCCCAGCAAGCCACCCTCCCCTTTGTATAAAGGTACCACTGCTCTCAGCAAGCCCCCCTCCTACAGAGGTACCACAGCTCCCAGCCTATTCAGATACTACAGCTACCAGCATTTCCCTCCCCTCTGTAGAGGCATCAAAGCTCCCAGCAAGCCCCTTCCTCCCTCCCTTTATAGAAGCATTACAGCTCCTAGCATGCTCCTCTCCTCCACAGAGGCACCGCAGGTCCCAGCATGCCCCTTCTCCCCCATATAGTATTGTGATTTCCCTTAGGGCCCCAGAGCCGGCTGGTGAACCCCCCTGGTCTCCCAGTGAATAGTGGTCCCTTGGAGCTTCTGAGTATTCGTAGCGGAGCACACAGACACCTGTCTGGACGGTGCGCTCCTCTGCGAGTTTTTTGCTTTTCACCTTCACATACACCTCATTTCTGACACCACTGGAGTATGTTCATACCGTCAGGTCAGATGAGGCGCCCACCAGTATGAAGCACTTAGAGGAGCAAGCCAGCTGGACAGAACAGTGCGCTCCACTGAAAATGTTCTGCAGGGGACCACAATTCACATTGGGCAGCCATCTTTTGAGGCCCTAGGGACAATCAAATACTATATGGGAACTGTGGTGCCTCTATGGAAGAGGATGAGCATGCTGGGAGCTGTGGTGTCTCTGTGGAGGGAAGAAGCATGCTGGAAACTGTAGTACTTCTATAATGAAGTTAGGACTTGCTGGGAGCTGTGGTGCCTCAACAGAAGGGCAGGATAGTCCAGGGGTTTCCTATATCTCCCTTTCAGAACGCAAACGAGTGTGGGCGAATTTATCTGTTCTGGGCATGCACAAGCAAGGTTCACACATGCCCAGTAAAATCAAGTGCTTGTGCACAGAGTAAAAAAAGCCTTGCACAAGTGCCTTAGTTCTACTAGGCATGCACAGACTTTACTTGTGCATGCCCAGTATGAATACGCTCGCCCACGCCCGTGCTTGCGCTATGAAGAAACCTACTTGAGCAAAGAGCGTCCCAGTGCTGGAACGGTGGGATGTAAAAAGCTTTCTTTTGTAGTTTCAGGTACTGTTCTTTTTCTGTTAGTGTGTGTGTGTGTGTGTGTGTGTGGGGGGGGGGGGGTTGGAATATGTGTATTGGTGTGTGGGCATCTGGTGACAGAGGGCCTCGGGCGGTAAAAAGTACAAATCTAGCCGTGGGTGTGTCTTAAAGTGTCCCCCCCTTCTCATCTCAAAAAGTTGGGAGTGCGGCTGCAGCTTCCAGCAACACTCCTCCCCTTGCAGGCAGGAGCCAATCACCACATTTGTTGATTTCTCCCCTCACGCAATGCTGTGCTTGCCCACAACATGTCACTGAACAGGTGGGACCGGTGTCAGCGGCCTAAACTCTTTAGGGCCTGTACACACTAGTGTGCTTCTGTCTGCTTTTCAGCAACGCGTAACAATCTGTAACATTGATGTGCTGATAAAAAAAGGACAGAAGCGCACTAAGTGCAGTTGGCAGCATTTTAGCTTTTTTTTGGGGGGGGGGGGGGGGGGGGGGGGGCGTATTTTTGATACTCGCCCTGAGAGCAATTTAACCTAGAAACTGCCCTGATTGAGGAAAAGCAAGATGGCTGCTCTCAAGACACAGAAACAGCAGATTCTGTATTTCTGGCAAGAAAAGCAAGATGGAGTGTTTCTCTATTTATTAAACCACCTCTTTCCTCATTAACAGAAAAGACAAAGTTGGATAAAACTTATTTCACAAACATTGTAAGTAAAATAAATTAGTAGGTAAATGTAACTCTGAAAGTAGCTCTTAAAACATCTGCAATGCCATCCAGCATTACTGGAACATATTGTTCAACGAGTTTTACATTACAATAGATTTTTTTAAAAATTTTCCTGATGTGTATTGTGACAATATTAGGACTATAATGCACTTTGATTGTGTTTACTTTTGTGCACCTTAAAGTATATTATAACATGTATTATGGATGCAATGGAATGCACAATATCTGAAAAGGATAAAAAGTTAATAAGGGAAATCCAACCTATACAAGTCTCTCACTTGAAAAGGATGGTACTATCAGTGAACAATAGTAAATAGTTGCAAGGTTCACCACTTCTCTCATGTGATCCTAACTTTCCTTCTATGCCCAGTCAATTTGTTGAGCACAACCAATCCAATTTGAGGCCTCTTGCACACTGCATGCATTTCAGATTCCGATTCCGCTTTTTAATCTGTTTTTACATCCGATTCCGATTTTTAATCTTAACTGCATGCTGCGTTTTTTGATCCGTTTTTCTGTTGAATGTATTCAAGGAAAATCGGAAACGGAATCGGAATCGGAAACGGAATCGGAAAACGGATTTGCAGTGTGCAGGGAGCCTTAATCAGCGCATTTTGGGAAGTATAAAATCTTTTCCTTATAATTCTGATCTCCTCCCCTGTAAGGAGTTACAGTAAGACAGTTACATTCAGTATGACGTATGCAGCAAGTCAAGACAGAGAAAATCAGAACCCATCAGGTTTATCTATTTGTTCTTAATTATTACAGCTAGAGGACTATAAACTTATAGTGAGCCTGATTTATTTAACATAGTATTATATGAAACCCTAAAATTGTCTTCCTAAGACAAGGTAACCTAAGTGTCCTTGTTATAATGTTTATAATAAAAGCTAATGCTAGATCTTTAGATCTTTCACATACAGGCCCATATGCAATTCACAATTTATCCTAAGTTGTCTCCTCGGTGATAATTTTTCATCTTCTCTTTAAAATTAAAATTAAAATCTTTTTCAGCATTTCACAATTGAAAAAGTATCAAAAGAAGTAGAAGAATCTCAGTCAGAATTATTCTGAGTATTTTCTTGCTTGCTGGGCATTTAAAAGGCATTTTATTGACAAGGTGTAAAAATATTAACCTGGAGAAAACTATGGAGAAAAAGTGAATTGCATATGGGTCACTGTGTGTTCAATGAACATAACTGCACCAGCTGGCTTTCATATGAAAATTTAGAAAATTCTGTGTTTTAAGATTTGAATATGATCACTGCCTCCTTTTCCCCCTTCCCACAGGACCTTGCTCTAGTGATTGGTCAAGTATCATCACTAGTAGGTAGCAGGGGCGGACTGTCTTGGCATGCATGTGCTTTATGCTGTTGGTTGTGTGGAGTTGTATTTGGTTTTTATGTTTGTGAGCAGTACTAATTTATTTTTATAGTTTCTAAACTGATATAAAATCACAAATAACCGTAGAGTTCCATAATCTTGTACTGTAGATCCCGCATCCTAGAGAACAGATCTGACACATCTGCAGATGTGTTATTTAGGCTTATTAAAGCTAATTTTCTTAATCTTAAGCACCCTCTATTCATATCATGGCATTTTACTAAAAGGACTATAGAACGGTCCTTGTAGATCAGTGAACAATACCTGGATAAGCTGTCATGAGAAGCATTAGAATCTGCACTGTCCATCCTTTGACTTGGGATTTTGCCATTGCTGGGGTGTCCTGATGCTGTCCCGGGCTCATCATCAAGCCTGTCTAGTCCGGATTCCCTTGAAAGTGTCATCATGATGTGGTTTTGATAATACATGTGAATACTTTCCCGAGTTGGAACATTGCCCTTCAAAGAAAGACACTTATTAATTTTGTTACTAAGAAAGCAATGGTGCTGTAATAATGTTTCATAAGCACAACCAATTTCCAAACAAGTTGAGGTGCTGTGTAAAATGTAAATAAAAACAGAATGGAATTTTTTTTAAATTAAAAACAATACAAAGACAGTATAGTATATGTTTAAACTGAGAAATATATATATTTATTAATAATTTATGCTGATTTAGTATTTGATGCCAGCAGCACACACACACGCACACACACACACACAAACACACACACACACACACACACACACACACACACACACACACACCCACACACACACACACACACACACACACACACACACACACACACACCCACACACACACACACACACACACACACACACACACACACACACACACACACACACACACACACACACAGTTTCTGTCAATCTCAGGGATCAGCACTCGTTCACTTAACTACTTGGCGACCACGTTGCGCTGATGGGCGTGACCACAGCGGCAGTCCCAGGGCTGGATATATACACACACACACACACACACACACACACACACACACACACACACACACACACACACACTGGGAAAGGGCATGTTTACCTCATTGCTACATCACCTATACTTAACTATAATCCATAAACATTTGAGAAATGGGACCAATTCGGTAGTTTCAAAAGAAAAATATCCTATTCTTGCCTAGAATTTTATCAGTTCAATAGTTTGGGGTCTCTTCAGTCATATTTTTAATTTCATAGGCCACAAATATTTTCCAGGGAGCAGGCTAGTTTAGCACCCTACTCTTTATTGTGGGGCCAAGTTGTTGTAATTTTTCATAAGCTCATGCATTAAAGAGAATCTGTATTCACAAAATGAAGTATAAACAAACATCCCTGCCTGTTTGGGGTCATCTCCTAGCCCCCTCTGTAATATTTTTGCTGCTCTCCGCTGCAATAAAGAGGGTAAAAAATGTGTTTTATAAACTGTTTTGTAAACAGAAAAGATGGCCACCAAAACAGGAAGTACATCAGCAGAGCAGTGAACTCGGTTAATACACAGTGAGTACACAGAGAATTCAGTGAGTTACACATTGAATTCAGTCTCCAGAGGTTATGTGCAAGTTTTGAAAGAGCTCTGTGTCAATGAAGCATGACATGCTGTGTTTAGAGCCTGGAGTCTCAGCTCTGCACTCGTGTCAGCCTGACAGGCAGATTCCTCCTCAGCCAGCTATTCTTTGTTCAGTTTATCAGTCTGTGTTTATCAACCTCAGATAGCAGACAAGCTGACAGTGAAAGCAGGGACATAGTCTGTGAGGAATCATCATCACAAGAGTGTATTAGTAATAAATGTCCACAGCGCTAAAAGAATTCTAACTTTATTAAAATAGTATAATAGGTATTTTTTCCAATTTTAGGCTCACTATGAAGCACCTTCCCCCATATATCACACCCATACAAGACACACAGCACTCACTCAGCCTCACTGCAGTGAGATATCCTGAAAAAATGTGATCACAAAAGGGGGATCCCAGTAAAAAATCAGAAAAATACCGCCTCCAAAACTGTGGGTAGCCAAAATGGTCATAAGGTGGGCAAGGACGTTGATATCAACGTAAATCACAGGTATAATATGTCCACAAGATCTATTCCTGAGATTCAATTATATTTAAAAATCCGCATGTACTAAAACACAAGTTGTCCTTATGGAAAAAATCTCCACATGATATGTGCATTAAAACATTG
The DNA here is from genome assembly GCF_040937935.1 of Hyperolius riggenbachi. Classification (NCBI taxonomy): domain Eukaryota; kingdom Metazoa; phylum Chordata; class Amphibia; order Anura; family Hyperoliidae; genus Hyperolius; species Hyperolius riggenbachi. The sequence continues at coordinate 306,990,936 of NC_090650.1, read as the reverse complement.
AAGCATTAAAGCACGGGTTATCCACTGCCTGTTAGCAGTATACGTTACCCCTCCGATTGGATAGGTTCCGGATACACAGTGGAGCCTCTCTCTGGCTTCCAACTGTCAGGATGTGTATGATGCGTGTCGTTCCTGTATTACTGCAGGTCTCCGTGGTACACCTCTATCCGTTCACTCTGGCCAGTGAATTAGCAAACGGAGAGGTCACGCGGGTGTTGGTAAAGTGAATCCGGAACCGGATGATAGATGGATGCGTTCCACAGCGGTGGAGTTGTCGCAGTGACGTCACTGTAGCGTGCAAGCAGGGATTGCTGACGTTTCAAGGGGTACGCCCCTCTTCTTCAGAGCTACCCCGCAGCCTCCTTACACCGATTATGAACGCTCCAACTCCTGGATATCAACGTCCTTGCCCACCTTATGACCAAAACTGTGGCTACCCACAGTTTTGAAGGCGGTATTTTTCTGATTTTTTACTGGGATCCCCCTTTTGTGATCACATTTTTTCAGGATATCTCACTGCAGTGAGGCTGAGTGAGTGCTGTGTGTCTTGTATGGGTGTGATATATGGGGGAAGGTGCTTCATAGTGAGCCTAAAATGGGAAAAAATACCTATTATACTATTTTAATAAAGTTAGAATTCTTTTAGCGCTGTGGACATTTATTACTAATTTATCTTGAGGTGTTTGGCGGTTACCTAGTCCATAACAGCTGCTGCCCACCCATAGGCGCAGATTGCAATATATTCTTTCCATCATCACAAGAGCACTGGAGGGGCTTGGAAGGAGTTAACTTGTTCACATTAGTGAAGAGTTGGCACCCTTCCAGACACAGCCGACAAATCAGACAGGGAAAAGATAAGTTGATTTATTACAAAGATGGTACAAGTATAAAGTGCTGCAGTAAGCCAGAGCACAATGGAACAGCCTTAGGAACTTGTAGGATAGGAGAAATACTGCTAAAATTGTTGTTACAGAGTCTCTTTAAGGGCCTGAAGATCACAACTATCCTAAACTGGCATTCAGCCTTTTCCCTTGTGCACCAAGATTTCTTTTGATTCTCTGATTTTGAACAATATTATGTACTGTAGCAGTATTCACCTCCATAGTGGTTCATAGAGCACTGTAATCCTCCGTCCTTTCCCATCTTACTTCCGAGAGATTTAGACTCTCAGATGTCTTTTTTTATACTTAGTCATGCTGCTGACCTAGCGATATACCTCATGTAATTAGTTATGAGATGTGACTCCAGGGTTTTTTTTCTTTTGCATTTACATAACTTTACTAGTCTTTTTGTTGTCCTTGTTACATTTAATCATTATTGGCAAATAACATTTGTAAACTTCCTAAATTGTTGTCTTTGCCCATATTAAGCGAAATATATATATAATTTGCAAATCCTTACATTCTGTAGTTATTAGCATTGTACACAGCATCCCAACTTGCTGGGGTTGTAAAATAATGTCACTATTTGAAAAAAAAAGTGTTGATTTATTAACTATTAAAGGGACTCCGAGCATCTCTCATGGGCATGCCTTTAAGCCAGATGACTTCCAACAAAGTCATGCTATGACCCCTCTGGAGGAGCCTCTTGCAATGGCCATGCGTGTCACTTCCTCTTCCTGCTTCATTCAGTGATGCACTTCTCTAACAGAGAAGACAGGGGTGACCCGGAAGTTATAACATAGCCAAGATGGCAGCCGCGATTTTTAAATTGAAATCAAACGAAAACAATTTGTTGTAGAACAGAGATTCAGGCATCAAATAAAAGAGGAGAGCACAAGCTACATAAAGGTATGCATCTTTAAGTACTTTTCAGTACTGGTCTCTTTAATGGCATACCCATGAGAGGTGCTCGAAGTCCCTTTAAAGTGCTCACTGTAATCTAGTATGTCGATTCAATGAGCCAACAGTTGGTAACAATTACCTTTTTAATCTCTCTCGTCAGCATGCAGCGCTCTATCCTCAGTACTGTGGAAATATCAATGTGCTCTCGTGAAATTGAGTTGAGCCAGGCAGTAAAGCTGTCAAGTGTAGCCAGGAACAGGACCCACGTAAACTTCAGAATGTTGAATATCCTTTTTATGATATTATCTGCAAATCATGATTAAAAAATAAATACATAGGCAAAAGACTAAAAATTACAAGAATGCGGAAAGTGCATGAATCCTAAGTTATGTGTTCTATATACATACAAATATATTGACATTCCAAGAAGCATTTCCTTAGGAAATATGCTAAAAGTAATTTGCTTGTGTAAACTTTTTAGCTTCCCATCTTCAGTAAATTTGAATTTCATCGATAACCACCAACCACTCTATTCGTTGTGATTTTTATATATCCAGTGCAGGATGTGTCAAGTTAGTCATTCTGCTTCTGTCAAAACAGCACTAGCAAGACATTGTATGTAGGCACTCAAAATTATACTGACGGGCATCATTCTCAGTATTTTCTTGTTCCTCTGCTGGCAGTTAGCTTTCTGTGGTGTTTCAGTTAGTGACATAACGCCAGCTTCTAGCAATGTCATTCAGTATAATGATAAATGCATGTGAGCAATTGCTTGCCGGTGATGTGTTACCAGTGATGTGTGACCAGTGATGTGTTACCAGTGATGTGTTACCAGTGATGTGGGACCAGTGATGTGTTACCAGTGATGTGTTACCAGTGATGTGTTACCAGTGATGTGGGACCAGTGGTGTGTGACCAGTGATGTGTTATCAGTGATGTGTTACCAGTGATGTGTGACCAGTGATGTGTTACCAGTGATGTGGGACCAGTGATGTGTTACCAGTGATGTGGGACCAGTGATGTGGGACCAGTGATATGGAACCAGTGATATGGGACCAGTGAGGTGTGACCAGTGATGTGTGACCAGTGATGTGTGACCAGTGATGTGTGACCAGTGATGTGTGACCAGTGATGTGTGACCAGTGATGTGTGACCAGTGATGTGTGACCAGTGATATGTGACCAGTGATGTGTGACCAGTGATGTGTGACCAGTGATGTGTTATCAGTGATGTGTTACCAGTGATGTGTGACCAGTGATGTGTTACCAGTGATGTGTTACCAGTGATGTGGGACCAGTGATGTGTTACCAGTGATGTGGGACCAGTGATGTGGGACCAGTGAGGTGTGACCAGTGAGGTGGGTCCAGTGATGTGTGACCAGTGATGTGTGACTAGTGATGTGTGACCAGTGATGTGTGACCAGTGATGTGTTATCAGTGATGTGTTACAAGTGATGTGTGACCAGTGATGTGTGACCAGTGATGTGTGACCAGTGATGTGTTATCAGTGATGTGTGACCAGTGATGTGTTACCAGTGATGTGTTACCAGTAGAGATGAGCGTAATGAAGTAATTACGATTTTGCGAAATTTCGCGTAATTAGTGTAATTACGATTATGGCCGTAAGTACATAATCGTAATAAAGAAGGATTTCACGAAATTTCGCGTAAGTGTAATTTTCGCATTACAGTGGGTATTACGAAATTAATGCGTATGGCCATGCTCCCAAGCGGAAAAGTTGACGCATGGATCAATGTTAGGTAGCCGCCGACTTTAAGTGTTAATAGCAAAGCCCCCTTAAATGCTAAGAGCCTCAAATTTGGAGAGTATATTAAGGAGATCAGAAGGATTAAGAGGAAAAACATTTTTTTTCAAAAAGACCTTATAGTTTTTCAGAAAATCGATGTTAAAGTTTCAAAGGAAAAATGTATACATTTAAAAACCCGCCGACTTTAACGGTTAATAGCAAAGCCTGCTTAAAGTTTAGGAACACCAAATTCCCAGGGTATATTAAGGGGATCAGTGGGAATAAGAGGAATTTTTTTTTTCAAAAAGACCTTATAGTTTTTGAGAAAATCGATTTTTAAGTTTCAAGGGGGAAAATGTCTTTCAAATGCGGAAAATGTCAGTTTTTTTTGCACAGGTAACAATAGTGTATTATTTTCATAGATTCCCCCAAGTGGGAAGTTTTACTTACTTCGTTCTGAGTGTGGGAAATAAAAAAAAAAAAACGACGTGGGGTCCCCCCTCCCAGACCTCTTTAACCCCTTGTCCCCCATGCAGGCTGGGATAGCCAGAATGCGGAGCACCGGCCGCGTGGGGCTCCGCACCCTGACTATACCAGCCCGCATGGTCCATGGATTGGGGGGTCTCGGAAGGGGAGGGGCAGCCAAGCTTTCCCCTCCCCCTCCGAGCCCTTGTCCAATCCAAGGACAAGGGGCTCTTCTCCACCTCCGATGGGCGGTGGAGGTAGAGGCCGCGATTTCCTGGGGGGGGGGTTCATGGTGGCATCTGGGAGTCCCCTTTAAAAAGGGGTCCCCCAGATGCCCACCCCCCCTCCCAGGAGAAATGAGTATAGAGGTACTTGTACCCCTTACCCATTTCCTTTAAGAGTTAAAAGTAAATAAACACACAAACACTTAGAAAAAGTATTTTAATTGAACAAAAAACATAACCAGGAAAAAAGTCCTTTAATATTCTTAATTAACCATTAATACTTACCTGTCCCTTTAAATAAATGATCCCTCGCAATATCCTCGGAAATTGGCTAATCAGTTACAATGTAACAGTTATTACAATGTAACAACTTTGTTACATTGTAACTACACCGCACCCGACGTCCACTCGCCGCTCAGCCGCCGCATACACTTACGCATCCGTGCAGGACGCTAAGTCCCCGCCGGCTCCCGCCGTCCACCCCGCCCACATCTGTCACCCACATGTCGGTGACATGTGGGTGACATGTGGGAGAGGCGGGGAGGGCAGCGGGAGCCGGCGGAACTTAGCGTCCTGCACGGACCCGACAGAGCTCTGAAATTACGATTATGAACGAAACGCGAAATTACGCGTTGAAAATTACGCTTACGGTATTTTCAATTACGATTTTAATGGCAATTACGCTACCGTAATTTCGCATCGTAATCGCAAATTTCGCATGCGTAATTATAGTAATGCGAAATTACGAAAATTTCGGCTCAACTCTAGTTACCAGCGATGTGGGACCAGTGATGTGTTACCAGTGATGTGCGACCAGTGATGTGGGACCAGTGAGGTGTGACCAGTGAGGTGGGACCAGTGATGTGTGACCAGTGATGTGTGACCAGTGATGTCTAAACAGTGATGTCTGACCAGTGATGTGTTACCAGTGATGTGTTACCAGTGATGTGTGACCAGTGATGTGTTACCAGTGATGTGTTACCAGCGATGTGTTACCAGTGATGTGGGACCAGTGATATGGGACCAGTGAGGTGTGACCAATGAGGTGTGACCAGTGATGTGTGACCAGTGATGTGTTACCAGTGATGTGTGACCAGTAATGTGTGACCAGTGATGTGTTACCAGTGATGTGTTACCAGTGATGTGGGACCAGTGATGTGTGACCAGTGATGTGTTACCAGTGATGTGTTACCAGTGATGTGTGACCAGTGATGTGTTACCAGTGATGTGTTACCAGCGATGTGTTACCAGTGATGTGGGACCAGTGATATGGGACCAGTGAGGTGTGACCAATGAGGTGTGACCAGTGAGGTGGGACCAGTGATGTGTGACCAGTGATGTGTTACCAGTGATGTGTTACCAGTGATGTGTGACCAGTGATGTGTGACCAGTGATGTGTTACCAGTGATGTGTTACCAGTGATGTGTTACCAGTGATGTGTGACCAGTGACGTGTTACCAGTGATGTGTGACCAGTGATGTGTTACCAGCGATGTGTTACCAGTGATGGTAAAGCCTTGCATGCCATGGCCCTCAGTATGTGTTTGCACCTATGTAAGTGTTTTAATACATGTTTAAAGGCTAAATCTAGTAACAGCGTACATTTTGATGTTGAATAGCACGGTTAACCGCTTTCTTAGTTTTTATTGCTGTCCTACGCCCCTGCCTGAAAATTTTTAGAGGAGCACAGGACACTTTAAGCTCAAAGTAAAAATCATAATAAATTCAATAGAGTGATCTAAATATATATATAAATATATATACAGTGGGTTGCAAAAGTATTCAGCCCCCTTGAAGTTTTCCACATTTTGTCATATTACTGCCACAAACATGAATTAATTTTATTGGAATTCCACATGAAAGACCAACACAAAGGGGTGTACACATGAGAAGTGGAACGAAAATCATATATGATTCCAAATTTTTTTTACAAATCAATAACTGCAAAGTGGTGTGTGCATAATTATTCGGCCCCCTTTGATCTGAGTGCAGTCAGTTGCCTATAGACATTGCCTGATGAGCACTAATGACTAAATAGAGTGCACCTGTGTGTAATCTAATGTCAGTACAAATACAGCTGCTCTGTGAGGGCCTCAGAGGTTGTCTAAGAGAATATTGGGAGCAACAACACCGTGAAGTCCAAAGAACACACAAGACAGGTCAGGGATCAAGTTATTGAGAAATTTAAAGCAGGCTTAGGCTACAAAAAGATTTCCAAAGCCTTGAACATCCCACGGAGCACTATTCAAGCGATCATTCAGAAATGGAAGGAGTATGGCATAACTGTAAACCTACCAAGACAAGGCCATCCACCTAAACTCACAGGCCGAACAAGGAGAGCACTGTTCAGAAATGCAGTCAAGAGGCCCATGGTGACTCTGGACGAGCTGCAGAGATCTACAGCTCAGGTGGGAGACTCTGTCCATAGGACAACTATAAGTCGTGTACTGCACAAAGTTGGCCTTTATGGAAGAGTGGCAAGAAGAAAGGCATTGTTAACAGAAAGCATAAGAAGTCCCGTTTGCAGTTTGCCACAAGCCATGTGGGGGACACGGCAAACATGTGGAAGAAGGTGCTCTGGTCAGATGAGATCAAAATGGAACTTTTTAGCCAAAATGCAAAACGCTATGTGTGGCAGAAAACTAACACTGCACATCACTCTGAACACACCATCCCACCTGTCAAATATGGTGGTGGCAGCATCATGCTCGGGAGGTGCATCTCTTCAGCAGGGACAGGGAAGCTGGTCAGAGTTGATGGGAAGATGGATGGAGCCAAACACAGGGCAAACTTGGAAGAAAACCTCTTGGAGACTGCAAAAGACTTGTTCACCTTCCAGCAGGACAACGACCCTAAACATAAAGCCAGGGCAACAATGGAATGGTTTAAAACAAAGCATATCCATGTGTTATAATGGCCCAGTCAAAGTCCAGATCTAAATCCAATCGAGAATCTGTGGCAAGATCTGAAAACTGCTGTTCACAAACGCTGTCCATCTAATCTGACTGAGCTGGAGCTGTTTTGCAAAGAAGAATGGGCAAGGATTTCAGTCTCTAGATGTGCAAAGCTGGTAGAGACATGCCCTAAAAGACTGGCAGCTGTAATTGCAGCAAAAGGTGGTTCTACAAATTATTTACTCAGGGGGCCGAATAATTACGCACACCCCACTTTGCAGTTATTTATTTGTAAAAAATGTTTGGAATGATGTATGATTCTCGTTCCACTTCTCATGTGTACACCACTTTGTATTGGTCTTTCACGTGGAATTCCAATAAAATTGATGCATGTTTGTGGCAGTAATGTGACAAAATGTGGAAAACTTCAAGGGGGCCGAATACTTTTGCAACCCACTGTATATATATATGTATATGTATATATATATATATATATATATATATATATATATATATATATATATATATATATATATATATATATATATATATATATACATACATGTCTCCTACTAATATTATAAATGGGAAAGTTTGGATGTTTGGATGCTTGTTACTCAATCACGCAAAAAAGGCTGAGCGGATTTGACTGAAATTTGGCACACACATAGTACATTACCTGGAATAAAGTATAGGATAGTTTGTATACCCATAACCAAAAGTGGGCGGAGACAAATGCAAATTTCACTGGGAAAATGTAAACTTCAGCCATTCCTACACTGTTAATGGTAGGGTTCTCAAACATTATACAGTCGGTCACTGGGTGATTGGGATTAATATTGAGAAAAGTGGGAGGAGCCTACAAGAGCCAATCAAAATTAATCTATTGATTTTCAAGGGGAATATTTAATTGCTGCAGTTATTGCACTGTTAATGGCACAAGCCTCAAACCTGTACAGTTGGTCATTGGGTGACTGGGGTTTAAATTCAGAAAAGGGGGTGGAGCCGTGGAGCCACAGACAATCAGATTTGTTTCATTTCAATGCAAATTACTGATGCCAAAGACCGCTAAGCTCACAAACTAGGTCATTGAGTAATTGTGTGTTAGGATTAGAAAAAGTTAGCAGATGCAACACCAGCCAAATACATACCCGGGCAATGCCGGGCCACCAGCTAGTATATTTATATATATATAAATTAAGTTTTACATCTAACTAAAGCATAGATCCAGCCATATTTACACTCTTTTCGAAAACCTTAAAAACCTATGCTGAGGATGAGACGCTGTGCATTTTGGTGCAATTTTCCAAAGCCCAGAGATGCCAGAGACTCCAGATATAACCTCTGTCAGTTTTAATCATTTGCAGCTCCCTCCATCTTTGGCAGCACTCAGAAGCACAGCTATATGTGAACTGTTGTTTGTCTGAGTCTATGGGCCATATGCAATACAGTTTTTCTCCCAAGTATCTCCTAGGTGATAATTTTTCATCTTCGATTTATAGTTACTTTTTAGCACTTTGCAATGGAAAAAGTACCAAAAAGTAGGTGAAAAAGTACTATCAAAATTATTCTGAGTATTTTTTTTGCTTGCTAGTGGTTTAAAAGGCATTTTATTGACACGTTTGAAAATTTAACCTTGGAGAAAACTCAGGTGAAAAAGTGAATTTGCATATGGGCCAATATGTCATATATTAGCAAACATCCACTCAAGACCCCCTTTGGTAGTTCTGTTGTAACTGAGGCATCTGAATGACATGTATTTATATTTGAAAAACAATCTATGTACTGTATCTCCTTTTGATGTCAAGTGTATACAAGTATGAAGAGTCTGAAGAAGGCTTATAAGCTGAAAGCTTACTCTTTTTCTTTTAAGTTAGCCAACAAATAGCATCGTCTTGATTTAAAACTTCTTGAGTCTTTCGCATCTCTGTGAGCTCCAAAACAGAAGCAGTTCTACCTACAGTAACTGCTGTTAACTCCTTAAGTTGAGATGCTTTAGCATTGCATAACCAATTTTCTGTTTAAAAAATTATATTTACCTGCAAAATCCTAATTTCTGATACAAAATGTTTAGATTGAAGCCCTTTTATTGCTGACTTATTTTTAGATCAACACCTGGAGATGAATGTTTTAACATAGCACAATGCAGCAGACATTTTTCAAAAGGTCACATTTAAAAGTAACTCGCAGAAAAAGTGATAACGAGACTGCCATATTTATTTCCTTTTAAACAACGCAATTTGTCTTGCTGTCGCTGATCCTGTGTCTCTAATACTTTTAGAATGCAGACCCTGAACAAGCATGCAGATCAGGTACGCTAACTGAAGTTTGTCTGGATTAGCTACATGCTTGTTTCAGAGGTGTGGCTCAGACACTACTGATGCCAGAAGATCAAAAGGACTGCCCGGCAACTGGAGTTTTTTAAAAGGACATAAAAATGGCAGGCTCCATATGCCTCTCACCTCGGGTTCACTTTAAAGGCAAGCTTGCAAAGGGTTAAAATTTAGTGCTATCTGGGGGCGTGGCTTGCTGATGGCCGCGTGAGGACGCTTCCACCGAGAGCTCCCGCAGCCCTGACTCCATAACGGCTCAATACAGCTCAAATTCTAACCAAAACCTGCTAATGGACAGTAACAAGAAGAAGGGAAGCAAAGCCAAGCAGATTAAGCCGTCTCACTCGCAGATCAGACGGTTCCTTCGCCCGCTCGAGAGGAGACAGGAAAGTGAGGCCGACACAATGACCGAGGCGCCAAGCGGCAGCACAAAGCGGGGTTCTCCCGCCGTGAAAAACGGATTACCTCCTTCTGATCCCGACAACGCCTCTCTTTGCTCCGCTCCCTCTCCCAGCAACGATGACCGGCCGCCGAGATGCTCAAGCTCAACAGCTGCGTCTCCCTGCAAAACAATCCACCAGGCGCAAGTCTCCCAAAATGGCCGCGAGGGAACAAAGCTGACGAAGCTCACCCCGCAAAGCTCCCCAAAAGGCATGCAGACACCGAACAACAACAGCCCTACCAACGGTGACTCTGGCTCTGACACGCACAGCCCAGCTCCATCCCCGGGCAGTGTGAAGAACAGCCGACTGCAGAAAGAAGACAAATCTCAAAAACAAGGTACGAGCCCTGCACACTCGCAGAACATTTCCAGCAATGGAACTGTAGGCACTCCGCACCACTCCCCAAGGGCCCCCAACCATACTCAGCCCCCCTCCTTTTCCCCCACCTCCGATGGAGCGGAATCGTATATTGAAGTCGATTTGCATGAATATATTAGATCCCTGCCGACCAAACAAGATCTTGAGAACTGTGTAATGCGTATCATGGACAATTATAAACAGGAAATGGCTGAATTCCGCCATGATTTCAGCCATGTGACTAAGAGGGTGGAAGATGTGGAAAAACAACAGGAAGACACTAACAACACCCTGAAAACTCAGCAAAACACCATCAATGCACACTCAGGCCACATCTCCGCCCTATACATGAAAATAGATGACTTAGAGAACCGTCAAAGACGGAACAATATCCGCATCAGAGGGGTCCCCGAGTCTACCCGTGCCCCTGACATAATGGCATCGGCCGAGGCCATCTTCAATCTGTTCCTAGATGCACCGGCTGGGAACAAAATTGAAATAGACAGAGCCCACAGAACGGCTGGGCCCACAAGCACTGACCCGGCCAGGCCCCGCGATATAGTGTGCAGAATCCACTTCTTTAAAGAAAAAGCAGCAATTATGCAGGCTGCCCGCACGAAGGGTGAAATAGATTTTGATGGCGCGAAAATACATCTAATGCCTGATCTCTCAAGCCTAACCTTACAACTACAGAAAGCCATCAAACCGCTGCTTGAGGCCCTCAGGGAACGCAACATTTTATACCGATGGGGATATCCTTTCTCAGTTCACATAAGCAAAGATGGAAAATCCGTCACTCTTAACTCCCCTCAAGACCTACAAAAAGTCAGAGATACTTTTGATCTTCCAGAAATAGAGCTTGATGAGTGGCCAATCCAAACATCAACTCTGGCCTTGCCGCAGAGAGAGAAATGGAAGAGAGTTCCGAACAGAAGCAGGCCGCAAAGACCCAACACAAACCGCTAAGCTAATTAATACCCTTCTGTATTACACTACTGTATTGTCATACTATGCAAACTCTTGTTAAATAACATTCCCAGCCTCAATATCTTAAAACATCATACTCCCTAGATTCCCTTGATCACAGGGCTGGGAACTTTTCGCTGCCACGTACTCTAGCTACATAGGGTGCAAACTGTTATTCTGGTTCTCTCAAAACGTTACAATAGCATTCCAGGGGGCAAAAACTTGATAGCTGGGTATTTGAACCCAGTGACAAAACTCCCATACGGGTCCATGAACCTATATCAGTCCGTATTACCCACCGCTCCCCCTAATTTTTACTGTGTCACCACGCTACTCTGATAACTGTTTATTGAAGCGTGATCTCATTCCCCATTACAATTACATCTGACATTCGATTTCGGATGAAGCACCCGACAGTAATGCTGCCCGGTCTTAATTGAGCATCGCTACGATTGACTTGCTAAGGTTCTCCCCAGGGAAAGTGGACCTTGGATCACCTACACCCAGGGTACCATCAGCCCCTACAGAGAACCAGTGTCTTTCCCCCCTGGATATGCTAGGTTTCGGTTCAGTTTATATCAGTTTATACTGTTATAATTTCAAATATGAGCTGTTTAAGATTTCACGTTTTACATAAGAGTCACGGCTTGGTGGGAGTGTCTGTCCCGGACGATATGCTTCCACCTCCCACCAAATCGTTCACTGCATCGGTGTTGCTCGCAATGCCTATGTGGTGTTCTCCGAAGTTTACTTCACCACAGCTGATCTTTTGCCTGATTTTTACGTTGATTGTTATCTGTTGTTGCTTTATCTTTCCTATTACTGAAACTCTCTGGTTACCTCCCCTCCGTCCTTTCCCCCACCCACTGCAGCGCCTACACCCGCATGTATATCTCAAAGATATGTCTCCCCCTACCACCAATATTGGAGCACTCCGAACCACATTCCCCATAGATACAAAAAATGGATAGATGCCAGATAGCCTCGTATAATGTTAAAGGATTTAATTCCCCCACTAAAAGGGCACAAGTTCTGCACCACATGCACAAGCTCAAAGCTTCCATCTTGTTCCTGCAAGAAACGCACTTCAAAGAAGGCTGTGTTCCCACATTCAAATCAAGATACTATAACAGATGGTACCACAGCACTAGCCCCCTTAATAAAGCCAAAGGGGTTTCTATAGGGTTCCACAAAAACCTAAACATAACTATCCTAAAAGATCTCTCTGACACACAAGGAAGATATATCTTTCTTATAGCTCAAATAAATGAAACTAAATATACCTTAGCAAATCTCTACCTCCCAAACTCAAATCAAGGTCGCACACTCTCATCCTACCTATCTAAATTAACCAACTTTGCCGAAGGCATCACTATACTAGGCGGAGACTTCAACCTCTGCTTTAACCCCCAACTGGACTCTTCCTCACAACGACCATCCCTCCCTAAATCTATCATCCTAGACCTAAAAACTAAATTAGACTCTCTTTGCCTGGTGGACGCCTGGAGGATCCTCCACCCTGTAGAAAAAGATTACTCATTCTTCTCCTCTGTTCATCATACTCATAGCCGAATTGATTATATCTTTATATCTCAAAGGCTTCTGGAGGAGGACATCCGGGCGTCCATAGGTAACAGAATCTGGTCTGACCACTCGCCCATCTTCTGCTCGTTCGCCATAAACAAGCGAGCCAGACCCCAGAACCATTGGAGATTAAACGACAATTTATTAAAAGACCCCACCTGCGTCGCAGACATTAAAAAATCTATTGAAAACTTCTGTAGTGACCACTCATCCGACGATACCTCCGACACCATCAAATGGGAAACTTTAAAATGCATCCTTAGGGGAGTATTTATCGCCCATGGCGCCAGACTTAAAAAAGAGCTGTAACGAAAAATCTGCAACGCCGGATGGATTGCGGAAATATGGTCGCATCCAGTCCGGCAAGCGGACCTTCCAACGCGGGATGCGGAAATTCGTCCGCATCCGCTGCGCACACCCGTCCGAGCACTCTGCTCCAAACTCACCAACATGCTGTTCACCAGGGTTCTGCCATCTTGCCTCTAGGGGGTGCGGCCGCACGCCAGACATGCCTTTATACTCTTAGAAAGCGTGTCAGCTGACCTGGAGGTCAGCTGACATTTTAGCCTGCTCTGATTGGTTGCTGCCTGGGGTGGAGACTTCTCTCCCAGGCAGTATATAAGGAAGTGCTTTTCAGTCACACTTCGTCTGTGTTTGCGATACCCTGTGTCAGCACTCAGACCTTAGACTAGATCCCAGGTGTTGAAACCAAGGACTTCACACCTAGACTAGGAGATTATTATTATTGTTATTGATTCTCTGTGTATGATTCTGTGCCTGTCTTGACTTCTCTTCTGCTTCCTGATTCTGTACTCTGCCAGCCCGTACCGTTAACGACTATTGGCTTGGTTCCTGACTATTCTCTCGTCTCACGTCTCTGTACTGTTGCCGCCTGTACTGTTGCCGAACCTCTTTCTGTCTGACCTTGCTCCCTTCAGTGAAACGTCTCCCACTGTTGGGTTATTATCTGAGGCTTGCCTCCCTGAGACGCCGGCCCTAGCAGACCGTTACTGCCAGAGGCCGAGATTCCTCCACTGCCACTTTGGGGGATCTCACACACGGGGTTCCCATTCAGAGGTAACCACACCTCTGAGGAATTGCCGTGTGGTGGATATTTCCACAACTTTGTGAATATTTACTGCTTTGTTTATTTTCATGTTGTTCATGTGTCCACTGCTTTACATCTACCCGCATTATTAGCAATTCCGCAGATTGCTATATAATCGGGTCTATCCTTGTATTATTGGCGATACTGCGGATCCCCAATAATCAAGGTTCGGGGTGTGACACTGGTCTGAGTAGATCATTTCAGGCACTTACCGTGTTAGTGAGCCTTCCGCTGATTTACCATCAGGAAGATACTGACTATTTCACTCTAACATATCTGCATTAGTGGTGATTCTGTATATCACCACTTAATCAGATATTTGTGCCTCTTGCTGACACCAATCGTTACAGAAACACAGACCATAAAGAAGTAAGATGGAGGGGGTGATAAACCAGCTTCAGACTGTAAGGGCAGAGTTAGAACAGCTGAAGATTACTGTAACTGCACAGCAGGCTCAGATTACTCAGTTAAATGAGACTGTCCAAAGGTTGCAATCACCACTTAACGTTCTACCTCCCCCGGCTCTTAGCGAGCCTAAAATGAACATTCCTGAGAAATTTTCAGGCACAAGGTCAGATTTCCAGAATTTCCGTCACAGAGTGCTGTCTTACTTTGAGATGAAACCTGTGTCCTCGGGAACCGAGGCTCAGAAGGTCACTCTTATCAAGACTCTATTGCATGCAGATTCCCAGACGTGGGCTTATGGCTTACCTGATGAGCATCCTGCTCTGTCTTCTGTCCAGGAGTTTTTTAAGGCCATGGCGGTCATCTACGATGATCCAGATAGTGCCGCCACGGCCGAACGTAAGCTCAAAAACCTTAGACAAGGACGTAGTACTGCTGAGGAGTATGCGTCAGAGTTTAGGAAGTGGGCTGTGTCCTCTAGATGGGAGCGATATGCACTCTTGGATAGATACCTAGATGGGTTGTCAGAAGCAGTAACTGACGTGATGGTTAGTCATCCGGAACCCAAAGATCTAGATGAGGCTATTACGCTGTCTATTAAAATAAATAGGCGTCTGAGGTACAACAAGAAGGGCAGGTACCCCATGTACTCTAGGACTTCTGGGGCCAGTAGCTCGGCAGCAGTTGAGACTGAGGAGCCGATGCAGTTAGGCCACGGCCGCCTCACGGAGGCGGAAAGGTCAAGAAGACGCAGAGAGGGTCTTTGCATGTACTGCGGGGAAAAGGGCCACATTGCACAAAACTGTGGTAGGAAGTCGGGAAACTCCTCGGCTTAGGTGTGGTAGGGGGTACCACCCTAAGCGGAATTGTTTTACCTCCAAAACAAGAAAAAATTTTATTGCCCTGTTCCCTAAATTGGGAAGGGAAGAACTTTCCTACCACAGCATTTGTAGATTCCGGGTCAACAGCTAACTTTTTAGATTTAAGCTTTGCTTTAAGTTTAAATATCCCTGTACTTCCGGTAGGAAGACATTTATATGTTACAGCGATTGATGACACTCCTTTGCAAGGAAAGTCCCCACTGTGTCAGACACCTCCCCTCTCGCTGCAAGTGGGAGCTCTGCACAGGGAGGTCATACAGTTTTTCGTTTTAAAGATGTCTACCTCTACGGTGATACTAGGGTTGCCCTGGTTACGATTACATTCTCCTCAGTTTGATTGGGGGAATGGGCAGTTGACTACTTGGTCGCCTTATTGTACACAACATTGTTTACAGAATGTAGTTTTGTGTTCTACTAAGATTCAAGTGGAAGGAGTACCTCCACAATATCAGGAATATGCTGATGTCTTTTGTCCTAGGGCAGCAGATCAATTACCCCCCCATAGACCTTTTGATTGCCCAATAGATTTGAAACCAGGAACCATGCCACCCAGGGGCCACCTATACAACCTCTCGTCCCCGGAAAAATTGGCCATGGACGAGTACATTCAGGAGAATTTGCAGAAGGATTTTATCCGCCCTTCAAGATCTCCTGCAGGAGCGGGATTCTTTTTCGTTCAGAAAAAAGATGGTGGTTTGCGCCCCTGTATTGACTACAGGGGTCTAAATAAGATCACGATTAAGAATCGGTATCCACTACCGCTAATCGACGATTTATTTACACAGGTTCCCGGGGCTTCTGTTTTCACTAAGTTGGATCTAAGGGGGGCCTACAATTTGATCCGTATCAGGGAGGAAGATGAATGGAAGACGGCATTCAACACTCCCAAGGGGCATTACGAATACTTGGTGATGCCCTTTGGGTTGTGTAACGCTCCTGCAGTTTTTCAGTAGTTCGTCAACGAGATTTTTAGGGAGGTACTGGGTCGCTTTGTAATCGTCTACTTAGATGATATCTTGATATTTTCTAAAAATATCACGGAACACCGCCAACATGTGAAGTATGTGTTACAAAGACTCAGGGAGAATCAATTGTTTGCGAAATTAGAGAAATGTGTTTTCGAGGTAAAGGAGATTGCCTTTCTTGGTTACATTATCTCTACATCAGGGTTGTCCATGGATCCCAAAAAGGTCTCTGCTGTAAGGGATTGGCCACAACCATCTGGGCTTAAAGCACTACAGAAATTCTTGGGATTCGCAAATTATTATAGAAAATTTATCAAGGGGTTCTCTTCGGTGGTGTCTCCGCTTACTAATTTGACAAAAAAAGGGGCTGATGCCACTCATTGGTCAGAAGAAGCAGTTGTGGCATTTTCCTCTCTGAAAGAGGCATTCTGTTCTGCTCCCATATTACGTCATGTAGATGTTGCTTACCCATTTATAGTGGAGGTGGATGCCTCGGAGGTTGGAGTAGGAGCAGTATTGTCTCAACGTTCAGGACTTCATCCCTGTGCTTTTTTTTCCAGAAAATTCTCCCCTGCCCAGAGAAATTATGATGTTGGAAACAGGGAATTATTAGCCATCAAGCTTGCTTTTGAGGAGTGGCGCCACTGGTTAGAGGGGGCGGAGCATGTAATTACTGTGTACACGGATCATAAAAATTTACAGTACATTGAAAAAGCTAAAAGACTCACCCCCAGACAGGCTAGATGGGCTCTCTTTTTCTGCCATTTTAATTTTATAATTACATTCACACCAGGGAGTAAGAACGTTAAAGCGGACGCCCTTTCTCATTGTTTTGAACCTGAAACTGCTCCATCTCCTTCCTCAGAAAGTATTCTGTCGAAAGAGATCATCCTGGCAGCCACTGAGATAGTTGAAGACCTTCCTAGCCTCTTAAGTCCTTTTCAATTAGAAGTCCCAGAAGGGAAACCAAGAGGGGTTCTTTATGTCCCTTGTACTTTACGTCCCAAAGTGCTGCAGTTGTTTCATGGACACAAGAATGCTGGACACCCTGGCATTACCCGAACCCAAGAATTGTTGTGTAGATCTGTCTGGTGGCCATCTCTACAACAAGATTGCAAGGAATTTGTTAAGACCTGTACCGTCTGTGCCAGGAGCAAACCCTCCCGACTGGCTCCAGTTGGAACTTTGCAGTCTCTGCCCTCCCCTCAGGAGCCATGGACACATATTTCCATGGACTTCGTGGGAGAACTTCCAGATTCCAATGGAAAGACTGTCATATGGGTGGTCACAGACAGATTCAGTAAGATGGCCCACTTTGTGCCTTTGAGTGGTTTCCCTACTGCTCAAAAATTAGCAGATCTTTTTATTCAAAATATCTTTAAATTACACGGCATTCCAGAGAATGTTGTCTCAGACAGAGGGGTCCAGTTTGTCTCTAGGTTCTGGCGGGCCTTCTGTAAGGGGATGGGTATGTCGTTGTCCTTTTCATCAGGTTACCATCCACAGACCAACGGCCAGACAGAGAGGACCAATCAATC
Organism: Hyperolius riggenbachi; assembly: GCF_040937935.1. Taxonomy (NCBI): domain Eukaryota; kingdom Metazoa; phylum Chordata; class Amphibia; order Anura; family Hyperoliidae; genus Hyperolius; species Hyperolius riggenbachi. The sequence continues at coordinate 306,973,244 of NC_090650.1, read as the reverse complement.
TTTGGAACAGTTCCTGAGACGTTATGTGGCGGACGCCCAACACCAGTGGGCGGAGTTTCTACCATTTGCTGAGTTCGCACATAACAATCTCAGGAATGAGTCCTCTGGTTATGCGCCTTTTCAAATTGTCAATGGAAAATCTCCCAAATTTTCTCCTTTGCCAGTGTCGACCTCTCCATTCCCTGTCCTGGAGGAGTGGCAGGAATCTTTCAAGAGGATTTGGGCTAATGTCTGAGAAAATTTAAAAAAGGCTTTCATCATACAGAAGAGGCAGGCAGATAAGAGACGGTCTGCGGAGTGGGAGTTTAAACCAGGAGACAGAGTTTGGATATCAACTCGTCATATAGCTCTGAGGCAGCCATCCGCGAAACTGGGGCCCAGGTATATTGGACCATATCCAATTTCCGAAAGGGTTAATCGTGTTACTTACAGAGTCAGGTTACCGCATTCTCTAAAGGTGGGGAAAGCCTTTCATGTGTCACTCCTGAAACCAGCTGTTCAGGTGGATTCCCCCCCTCCTCACCCTGTCATGGTTGATGGTGAGCCTGAATGGGAGGTTGAGGAGATCTTGGACTCCAGACGAGTTCAGGGTTCAGTGCAGTATTTGGTGCATTGGAGAGGGTACGGTCTAGAGGAAAGATCCTGGGTCAAAGCAGGTGATTTACATGCTGATAAACTTAGGAGACGGTTCCATGAGCTCCATCCTGACAGGCCAGGTGGGACGTGTCCGGAGTCCACGCCTAGAGGGAGGGGTACTGTAATGAAAAATCTGCAACGCCGGATGGATTGCGGAAATATGGTCGCATCCAGTCCGGCAAGCGGACCTTCCAACGCGGGATGCGGAAATTCGTCCGCATCCGCTGCGCACACCCGTCCGAGCACTCTGCTCCAAACTCACCAACATGCTGTTCACCAGGGTTCTGCCATCTTGCCTCTAGGGGGTGCGGCCGCACGCCAGACACGCCTTTATACTCTTAGAAAGCGTGTCAGCTGACCTGGAGGTCAGCTGACATTTTAGCCTGCTCTGATTGGTTGCTGCCTGGGGTGGAGACTTCTCTCCCAGGCAGTATATAAGGAAGTGCTTTTCAGTCACACTTCGTCTGTGTTTGCGATACCCTGTGTCAGCACTCAGACCTTAGACTAGATCCCAGGTGTTGAAACCAAGGACTTCACACCTAGACTAGGAGATTATTATTATTGTTATTGATTCTCTGTGTATGATTCTGTGCCTGTCTTGACTTCTCTTCTGCTTCCTGATTCTGTACTCTGCCAGCCCGTACCGTTAACGACTATTGGCTTGGTTCCTGACTATTCTCTCGTCTCACGTCTCTGTACTGTTGCCGCCTGTACTGTTGCCGAACCTCTTTCTGTCTGACCTTGCTCCCTTCAGTGGAACGTCTCCCACTGTTGGGTTATTATCTGAGGCTTGCCTCCCTGAGACGCCGGCCCTAGCAGACCGTTACTGCCAGAGGCCGAGATTCCTCCACTGCCACTTTGGGGGATCTCACACACGGGGTTCCCATTCAGAGGTAACCACACCTCTGAGGAATTGCCGTGTGGTGGATATTTCCACAACTTTGTGAATATTTACTGCTTTGTTTATTTTCATGTTGTTCATGTGTCCACTGCTTTACATCTACCCGCATTATTAGCAATTCCGCAGATTGCTATATAATCGGGTCTATCCTTGTATTATTGGCGATACTGCGGATCCCCAATAATCAAGGTTCGGGGTGTGACACTGGTCTGAGTAGATCATTTCAGGCACTTACCGTGTTAGTGAGCCTTCCGCTGATTTACCATCAGGAAGATACTGACTATTTCACTCTAACATATCTGCATTAGTGGTGATTCTGTATATCACCACTTAATCAGATATTTGTGCCTCTTGCTGACACCAATCGTTACAAGAGTGAACGGCCCAAATTACCCAACTTCTTCAAAAAATGAATGCATTAGAACAGGAGCTTAAAGATAACTATACTCCCTCGAAAGACCTCGAACTATCCAACACCCGAAATTCCCTCTTAACTATTCTTGACCAACAAACTTTATCTGCCAGAGAGAGACTTCGCAGTACCCTATTCCACCAAGGGGGGAAATGTGGTACACTCTTGGCTAAATATTTACATCCCAATCCCTCCTCCACAAATATATTCTCCATTAGGGACTCCAAAGGCCAGACCAAACATAAGACATCAGACATTGCCAAAGAATTCCATACCTATTACTCCACCCTTTATAACATCAAAGGCAGATACCACAACATGGATCAGGCTCGCCTAAAGGAGAAAATAACTGAATACATCAACTCTACCCCACTTCCCTCATTATCCACAGAAGCCCTCCAGACACTGGACGAGGAATTTACAGAAGATGAGGTGATTTCCGGTATAAGAGTGCTTAAAAAAGGGAAAAGCCCTGGCCCAGACGGCCTCACCGGTCCCTTCTATAAACAATTTTGCTCCCTACTATCCCCAATCCTACTCAAAACTTTCAACTCCATTGATGATTCCCACACTTTCACACCACAAACATCAACTGCACACATCACTGTCATTCCCAAACCTGACAAGGACCCCACTAGCTGTGCTAATTACAGGCCTATTTCATTGATCAATATCGACTTAAAGCTTTTTGCAAAGCTCCTGGCTGAAAGGTTGAAACCCTTGCTCCCTGAAGTCATTCACACAGATCAGTCAGGTTTTGTTACAGGAAGGGAAGCCAGGGACAACACCCTGAAAACAGTATCTCTAATGCACCATGCCAAAAAAACAAACTCCCCTCTATGCATCATGTCAGTCGATGCTGAGAAGGCATTCGATAGGGTCCACTGGCTCTTCCTTGAGCTATCACTAGAACAGTTGGGACTAGGCGCCAATTGTAAAAGTAAAATAATGTCTCTATACAAGAACCCTAGCGCAAAAATCAAAATAAATGGGACCCTATCGGATGCCTTCAAAATAGCAAATGGAACCAGACAGGGCTGCCCCCTTTCCCCGCTACTCTATGTGATCTGCATGGAACACTTAGCCATCGCACTTAGACAAAACTCATCGATCCAAGGTATGCATATAAATAATCAGCATTATAAACTTTCCCTATTTGCCGATGACCTTTTAATATATATCTCAAACCCACATATTGCACTCCCTAACGTCCTAATTGAGCTAGAGAAATTTGGGAACATCAGTAATTTTAAAATTAACATTAGTAAGACAGAAATACTTAATGTTAACTTACCTGTACGCACCATAAATAACCTCCAGAGCTCCTTCACATTCCGATGGCAACTCAACCACATTAAATACTTAGGAGTGCTTATCCCTAACGACCCAACACAGCTCTTTCACCTTAATTATCCCAAACTGGTAACTAAACTTCAACATGAACTGGACAATTGGTCTAAGCTCAAACTCACCTGGTCCAGCCGAATCAATGTTCTCAAAATGGACACCCTACCCAAAATTCTCTACACCTTACAAGCCCTACCCATCAATCTGCCTATAATATATCTAAAAAAACTCCAATCTTTAATGCTAAATTTCATATGGCATTGGAATACACACAGGACAAAATTCAAAATCCTTACCAGACCTAAGTCCGAAGGCGGTATGGGTCTGCCAGACATAAAAGCCTACTACAATGCGGTCGTACTTACCCACATCTTAAACTGGTTCCAGGACAGGAAAAGCAAACAATGGGTCACCCTTGAAGCAGACCTATCCCACCTAGATCCCAGGGCCCTACTGTGGGCGCCCCGATCCATCAACCGGGGGGTAGAAAGCTCGGCCTATTGGTCAGTAATTGTCATTAAAAGATGGAATGACCTCAGAGAAGGTCTGAAACTATCCAATGAATACAGTCCACTCATGTCCCTACTTGACAACCCTCTCCTTGCTGTGGGTGTCAGGGAACGCTCCATATTGGGGTGGGATCGGAATTATTGGCCCCAACTTAGGCACATCTTAACAGGAGGCACTCTCATCTCCAAAGACAGTCTGGGCAATCCCGATACTCCTCCTCGTATAGATTGGCTACTCTGGATGCAACTCTCCAGGTTCTACAAATCCCTGATAACCAGAGCCAACATCCATAGAAATTTAACCCCCTTTGAACGCCTCTGTGCAACACCTAACTCAATAGAGCACAAAGTCTCTCTTATTTACACGCACCTGGTATGTGCCAATAGCGAAAAGGATCTCCTGAAGTTAACTGATGACTGGGATAGGGACCTGGGGCAGCCCCTGCCTGCAGAGGACTGGGAAAAAATATTTATTTTAATTCACAAAACCTCAGTCTCCCTAAATTTTCAGGAAAGAAATTTTAAAATATATGCAAGATGGTATCGGACCCCAGTACAGGTAGCTAAATTTAACAAAAGTTCTTCAAACCTATGCTGGAGATGCTCTCGAGCAGTTGGCACATACCTCCACATGTGGTGGGCCTGCCCCCTAATTCAGGTATTCTGGGAAAAGGTTTTCAGGATCCACCAATTCCTCTACTGCACATCTCTGCCCCTGAAGGCCTCACCAGCATTACTTACTTTACTTCCAGGAAGATCGTCTACCATTAAAAAATCCCTAACCCCACAGTTATTAATATCAGCCAGACTTTTAATAGCTAGATACTGGAAATCTACCACAATCCCAACCATTACTGAGCTGTTCAAGGAGCTCAACAACATCATGCGTATGGAAGACTTATACACACCTGTACAAGACAATGCTGAGGCCTTTACTAAGAGATAGGCAGTTTGGATAGACTTCAGGGATTCCGAAAGAGGTCGGGCCTACATCTCCTCCTGAAGGGAAATCGTCAATGATACATGACCCAACTGTATGTGACCTTGGGAAACCCCTAATTTCGCCAGAAAGTTTCTAGGCGCAGCAAAACCCCCCCTCCCCCCCCCCTTCTATCCACACCCCATCCCCTTCCCTCTTTCTGTCTCCTTTCTATCCCTTGTTTCTCTTCCATGAGCACCCGCACACAAAGCATGACTATACTGAAACTCCGTGCACTAGGGGTGAACCATAGTACCTACAATTTAAGTTGGAATATTCTGCATAGATCCTCCAAACCCAGCCACTGGGAATTTATACCTCTTGGTCTCACTCAAATGGACTACACGTGCAGGACCACCTCCTATTTGACTGCCACCGCGGAGTAAGCCTTACCATTCCTTATTTCCTACGGACGATAGTCTGCTTGTTTTTTATTACACCAATGTAATAACTGTGAATCTGATGCTCTATACTTTTCCTTCGGTTTATTGTCTTGTTATATATGATAAAAAATTCTAATAAAAACTTATTTGAGAAAAATTTAGTGCTATCTGTCAAGAAATTGTAAAAGCATAAACATCCTAACTGAGGAGTGATACCAACTATAACATTTTTGTAGCAGAGGAGGTTAACCATTAAAGGTATGGGTAGATTATTTCTGATTACTGTTCTTTTTCTGAATCCTAGTGTAACCAAATCACAAATGAGCCCATAAATGAGAAGCTCACCATGGCAAACAATGTGGCTTGGATGTGGCAGGGCCGAGGATGTCTCCAGAAATAAACAGAGGTGAACGGCCCCACCAATGCAAAATAAAACTTGGCCTACATGGACATGATCAGGAGGGCTATTATGTCTATATAATCATCTATGTGATTAAATGATTTGGACTATCATGCCAATATAATTAACTAAGTGAAGAAACTTTGGCCCTGGTTTTAATTATTTACATATGAAAGTCCATTTCACGCAACTTTCATGACTGTGGACTAGGAGGCTACCAAAATCCATTAATACCTTGGGCAGGAACACTGCTGAAGTATATTAACAGAGTTTACCTTATAGCCTAAAGAAGCTCACACAGAACCACATTTAACACAGAATTCCCTTTGATATTGTCATGATCTGACTTTAGTTCAAATCCTTAAAGCTGTCTTTTTATGTGATTGTTTATCCAGCGACTCACTGCTGCTCTGTAACATGTGGCTTTTGAGGTATCGCAAAATACACTGACTTTAAGTATTTTTCCTATAAGTTTTAGGGTATTGACCTTTGAGCTAACCAAGCTCTTGGCAAGGCAAGCTGAATTCTTGGCTCTTTCCTAGGATAGCTGCCAGACTTCTAAAATTAAGATGCACAAAATACTTATGTCGAAAATATAGTAGTCCTTATGCATAACTATATATATAGCGATGAACAGCAAGTATTTCACATGATTAATGGACAGGTAGAGAAGAAAACGTACAATGTAAGATTTAAGGACCAGCTTAGTGGTCTATAGCTCTGGGACTCAGTATATCTTATGAATAAAACACATTTAGACTTAGGCTGCAATTACATACTTGGCTGGAGGATGCCCAATATAACTACTATTCATTCAAAATACTGATATGACCCCAAACAATAGATCATTTCTGTGATGACATGTTTTTCCTATTGCTGAGGCAAGCAACAATAAGATTTCATAACATGAACTTTACAATTTCCTGAAGGATCTTGGATGCGTTACTGTGTACCAGCTCACACTTTGTAAAATATTTTACTCTGAATGCTAAAAAGAAAATACAATTTATTGCCTTATATAAAGTCAAAGGGGAATTATTTTAAATGATTCAACAGAAAGTACCAAACCAAGTACAGTTGAGTGAAAGAGTAAGTA